>NC_139945.1:19548926-19601426 GCF_963454915.1 Gymnoscopelus microlampas | reverse complement strand
GCCTAAAGTCTCAAAGCCCTAGAAATTGCGCTCGCGTACGTGTGTGCGTGCGTGCGCTCGTGCGTGCGTACGTGTGTGCGGGGGATATGCTTCAATGTACTGTTCAGAGTAAGTTTCTAATGCATAATTGTGTGGTTTCATTGCATGCATTACATCCGAGAATGTGTTTACATTGTGTTTACAATGTGTTTGAATGTGTTTTTTAGTGGTGTGTGTGTGTGTGTGTGTGTGTGTGTGTGTGTGTGTGTGTGTGTGTGTGTGTGTGTGTGTGTGTGTGTGTGTGTGTGTGTGTGTGTGTGTGTGTGTGTGTGTGTGTGTCGGGGGGACTAATGTAAGGGTGGCGGCATGCACACATTGATATAGATTTTTCAATACGTATTAGATTTTTCAATACGTATTATGAATACTTGAAGTGGCTTCAATACTACTGTATTAATTTGCGTGTCTTGCCACGGTCGTTGCTAGAGATGACAAGTGAAGAGTCTCTTGTGACTATGCTTTGATCAATACATACAGTATGGGGGAGCATTCTGGACAAAAGTCACATCAAATTGCCTGACAGAGGAAGCAGCTGACATCCTCTTTCAGTCTCTTGCACAGTTTGTCTGGCTGGACTTATTTTTCAAATTTCAAATTCAAGATTCAAGAGATTAATGTGTCATGCTAAAAAAAAAGATATATAATAATCACAGTATTTTACCAATGCAATGAAGTGATAAAGTATCTAGCGTATAAAGTGTAAAGTGTGTTCACGTTTGCAAAGTGTAGAGAATTTTGAACAACCGAATGACCTTACAGGGTGTGTAAAAACAATATCAGACGCTAGAGTTGTCCACAGAATATAAAAACAGGACATCCATACATGCAGCAGAAAGGCTGGCCAGGGTATAGATAGTACATAGTGCAATTTTTATGTTGAACTGCAACAATTCTGAGCAAGATACAGTCCAAAATCCTACTATTATGTGCAAGAGAATTGTCCTGCCGGTGCTCCAGTAGCTTTCCCTCCAACAGTCAAACCAGATGGCTCATCAAACGAATTGCGCCCCCAACAGACAACTAGCCTGAGCTTCATTGATGTCCATTTAAACACCCCAACCAGGTGTGGACATGCTGTGGTCAGGGTGCCGCCCGCTGGGTCCAGTCTGGTCGAGTCATTCTGTCACGTACCGGTGTGCTGAGGACCCAAAAGCAGGGCGGCCAGACATGTAGTGATCAAAACCCATGGTTGGGTGTTTTAATAAACAGTAGGTGAACAGAACTGAAATCGCAAATACAAACTAACTAATGCAGTAACACCAAACAATGAGTCGACAAAGACTGACTGTAGTGGGGAAGAAGACTAATATACACATGAGGGGTGATTACAAATCAGATACAGCTGGGCCAAACAGAAACTTAGAACCGAGAATACTAGACCAGGGAACAAAACATAGACATACAAGACCTAGACAAGACAAGACAGGCAAAGTCTGTGACTGTGGCAGGAGGAGTTTTCCCGATCACGTTGAGCCTGTCTGCTCCAGAAAGACCGATTTCAAGGTATGTTGTTGTTGAAGACTTCGTCATGATTCTTATATCTACTACTTTTCATCATAGTGAGCTACAATTGAAGAAAGTTCAGAGTTGTCGTTTTGTGCGCCAAAAGAAAAAATTGAAGCAAAAAAACAAAAAAGTAACTAAAAAATACCTAGTAACGTATCTAGTTACTTTTATAATATGGTAACTAGTAAAGTAATACTGTTACTTTTTGAGAGCAGTAACTTGTAAAGTAATTAAGTTACTATTTAAAGTAAGTTGCCCAACACTGAAAATGGGTGAAGTGGTCCTTTAAGTCTTGTTGACAAACACGTCGCCTTCTGTTAGTTGTGTTACATCTGTACCTCTGCTCTGGCTTCATGAAGGGATGGTGGCATACATGAATATTTCAGCAGGTACAGCCAAGGACGCTTTGACTTATTTTAGAGCCTCTGTACTTTAGTTGAATCCCCTTCCTCCTGCTCCTCATTAGGAGTGGGTCTTAAAATCCATTCTGCGATACAGTATGTCGTCGTACTTCCTCTCGCGACACTTTATCAATACGTTGGTGCCAAGTATTGATATTTTATTACAGCGCGCAGGTGCTCTGCATTAGATTCCCATGGTGCACAAAGTGAAAACTCGCAGCACAAGACCACTGCGTGAGAGCTGCCTGCTGTACTGTAGCTACTGATCATCCTCTCAGTCAGGTACAACTTGCAAACATGCCCAGAACCCTCGCCCGCCGGTGCGGAATGCTCGCCCATAATTCATATCATATAGGATCCATGGTTGTGCACACTATAACATTAATCTAAAATGCGTCTTATACCCTGGGACAAAAATGGGACCATTCCACCTGGAATGCAGGGGCGGACTGGGCATATTGCATACCGGGCATATGCCCGGTGGGCCGCTGGGCCACCCCAAAAAATATATTTTTTTGAAAATATTTTTGCTCCCGTTTTAGGATCATTACGGTCATTTCCGGGGCGGCCCAATTATTAGTTACGGTAATGTTTGGGCTGGGTGGCCTAAGGGAAGAGGGCCAAATGTACCTCGACGGAGTGGGGCGGTAGAGTATCTGCTATCTGCGCGTCGGTTGTGGTGGGCCGGTCTGGGCCAAAATGCCAGGGCCGAATTTTGGTCCCAGTCCGGCCCTGCTGGAATATTTGTTGTTTACCATACGAAGACCTGTGCATTTTCTCCAGGAAAGCTGTGAAATTATCCTCTGTACTTTAATGCAGTGGACTTCAACAGGGGGTCTGGGACCCCTAGGGGGTCCTCAGAGTTACTGCAGGGGGGGCCACAAAATCTTTGTGTGATAGGATTTTTTTTTTTACATTAACCACTTCAACCATAAAATCCCTATTCTGTGGGGAACATTAGCTGAAAATAGCCGAGCTTGTAGATCGGCTATTTTCGGCAAAGAGATTTGGTGTAGAGGGGGAAAAAAGAGTAGATCAAGTACAGAGCCAACGATCAAGATTACCGTATTGTATTGAGGGTTAATAAGTGAAATAAACAAAAAACATTAGTTCACACAACACTGATTAAATCTATGAAAAGGTTTAATCATAAATTGATGTCGTTGGCCTGCTGGACACGAGCACAACAAGAAATGCTCGTGTCCATGGTGTCAATTTCATTGACACCATGTTTACAAATAATCTATTCCCTGTTATAAGTTTGTGTTAGTTCATTTTCTTTTGTTTGCGCTTACGTTTTCTTTAAGCTACTATGATAATTTATTTTAAAAGGTAATAAGGTGGGCAAAATAAGCTTCGGCTTCAGCCCATACCTTTTCGGCCAAATAGTCATCATGTTGACTAAGATGTACTGTATGTTCAAATGTTTTGTTGTAAAAAGAAATCATGACCGAAATAAATAAACTAACTAACTAACTAAAATGTGACACTGCTCAGTCTACTGTTGTAGATTAGCTAGAATTACATGTGTAGCTGCAGACAGACACACACAAGAGTAAATGCATGAATCCCTTGACAGAAATGAAAAAGTCAGTACTCAGGTAACGTTGGGTTAACGTTAAGGTGGAGCAGACAGAGAAGAAATGCTTATTGAATTGTTGGGCAATAGATAAAGAGATAATCAACTTGTTAAGCAAATCATAAGCAACTTGTTATCCAAGTCCTGCTTGCGCTGCCGTCATGGAGATTTCCCTGGAGCGAGGAAGAAAATGGTGGAGAGAACGATAGTGAGAAATCGGGTGACAGAAAGAGAGAGACAGACAGGAAGACAGAGAGATTGGGGGAGGACAGGTGACAGTGATAGAGATGGACAGAGATTGAGAGACAGAACAGAGAGAGAGAATGAGTAATGGATAGATGGTAAAGGAGGGAAGAGAAGAGAGAAAACAGGACAGGAAGACCTTGAGGTCCCAGGGGCTAAATGCTTCACATTTTCCAATGATGTTGCATCTGTAACATGCGCAAACATGCATGCGCGCAAGCATGCATGCACACACACACACACGCACGCACGCACGCACGCACGCACACGCGCGCGCACAAACAAACACACGCACGCACACACACACAGCGCCAAGCTGGGTTTATATTGTCTCAAAATGAGCTTGACGAGTATTTCACATCTGATTGGTTAGCTCTGGATGAAAAACAATAACAGCTCACATAGTCACCTGACTAGCAACAGGGACTACCGGTGCATGCACACATACTGTACACACACACACACACACACACACACACACACACACACACACACACACACACACACACACACACACACATTTTACATGCAGACAGTTTATGAGCAATCAGTGAGGCTGTGAGCCCTGGAGTCATTAATGCAGCCTTAATAACTTTCAAGGTGAGAGAGACAACATTTTAGTAGTGCTGCAGATTGTGGGCTATAGGGATGTCAGTAACGGATAGTTTTGCATCATTATTCATTATTATTACCACTTTAGCCCTATTTTATACCTAGGCTATTTGAAAATAGCAGATCTACAAGCTCACAACAACTGTGAGCTTGTAGATCTGTTATTTTCAAACATTTTAGTACTTTTACTTTTGGTACTTTAAGTACATGTTGAAGCCAATACTTTTGTACTTTTACTCAAATACATTTTTAATTCTGGACTTTTACTTGTAACAGAGTATTTCTATATTGCAGTATTGGTACTTTTACTGAAGTAAAGAATTTTAGTACTTTTTCCACCACTGAAAATAACAAAAAACAAAATGTTTTATTTACTTAGGATAAATACAGTTGACACATATACCCAACCCTACATTTTTAATTGCATATACACAGAACTAATGTTTATCAGAATAGTGGACATTCATTTACGCTCCTTTAATAATTGCTTTTCCAATGGTGGAAAATACTCTGTGAAGTAGGTCTCCACTAACCCTGGCCCATTTTCCTCAGTTTTGTTCCGAGGAGCAGATCCATTCCGTTACGTTTTTGTTGCTCGTGCTTCTGTTGTATTTGAACACTGTTTCACAAAGTTTACATGCAACTTTGTCATGGTCCTTCTTTGTGAATTGGTCCGAAACCAAGCTACACTAGTGCGTTTCATTTTATTTCACTCTCTCTCTCTCTCTCTCTCTCTCTCTCTCTCTCTCTCTCTCTCTCTCTCTCTCTCTGAAACAGTGGACCACCTGGTGTGGAAATACGTATTTATTATTATGCTTGCTATTGGCATCAAAATATACTAATATATAAATATACTACCAAAAGTAAAAGTACTAACATTTTTGAAAATAGCAGATCTACAAGCTCACAATGTGTCGCGATGCAACGCGTTGTGAGCTTGTAGATCGGCTATTTTCAAATAGCCTATGCAGTGCCGGCTGCAGACAGTAATAAGCAGGGGGGCATTAATTATTCTAGGGGGGGCACCTGCCTGTCCCTCACGCACGCGCGCGCAGCGCGCGTGCGTGATGGACCCGTGCGCGCCGGCGCGAAGCGCCGGCGCGCGATTTTTTTCGGTTATTGGATGGATATTTTACTTTTTTGGGGTGTTTTGTAACTCTATTTCGGTTAATTCGGTTCATTTACCTTGCCCCTATATGCACCAACAACAAATACAATTACAGCATTAGGCCTATAATGTCTTTAATGTAATGTCGGCATTGCATCTCCACAGGCACAGACTCCACAGCGGGAGAAAAAAAAGGCAGGCTATACTGCGCTGCGCTGCGCTGCGCTGCGCTGCGCTGCGCTGCGCTGCGCTGCTTGAAAAAAATTAAAATAATAAAAACATCTGGCCAATCTGAACTGGGGGGGCACAAAGTCTAATCTGGGGGGGCATTGCCCCCCAATGCCCCCCCATAGGGCCGACACTGAGCCTATGTATAGAATAGGGCTAAAGTGGTTAATGTGTTCCCGTGGTGTTTTATAAAGTGATAATGTATATCTGCAGTAACTAAAGTGTTCAAATAATTGTGGTGGAGTAAAAGTACAATATTTGCCTCTGAGATGTAGTGGGGTAGAAGTAAAAGTATTGAAAATGGGAAATACTCCAGTAAAGTAAAAATTCCACAAAAGTGTACTCAAGTACAGTACTTGAGTAAATGTACTAGGTTACTTTACACCACTGGTAAGGTCATTACACACTGGCGAATATGCGAATATACGCAAAATTCGGACTCGTTCCGAATAATTAAAAGACGCTTTTTCGCTCCATGGAAGCTTGCATTGACTTTATAAGGTTTTTTTAAAAAACGTATTATTCGCATGAAAAAATCGCCCTCGGTGTGTAAGGAGCTGTAGACAGCACAACAAATGACACTAGACACAACAAGAGAACACGATTCAGTGATTCGCGTGGGAGTGGATAGACTCTGAAAAACAAAGTCACAGCAGTGGGTGGTGGTGAAGTACAAACAGTCACACCGGGATCTCAGCTCAAACTGAATATTATGAACACACTCACACTGGCCCTCATTTATCAACGCGGTGCAGCCCAAATAATGGGCGTACGGCGAGATCACCGCACCTTTCGGCATTTATCAATATATCCTGACGTGGGCTTCATCCTACGGTACGCTGAAATCTCACGTCTGGTCGAGACCAGTTGTTGACGTTTATTCCATCCTAGACCTGCGGAGCAGCATTGTTTGACTGTCTGAGAGGCATCTGGACACATAATCCACTCCTAAATGTATATCTACACTAATACATAATCCCTGGGAAAATATTACATTTTATAAAGTAATTTAAACAAACTGCTTTAACAGTCATTCAGATAAGATTGTAGATCTGGCTGTATTGAAAATAGCAGATCTACAAGCTCACAAGCCAGCGACACGTTGTGAGCTTGTAGATCTGCTATTTTCAAAATATACAGCGCTTCTGCTAGAGCACTCGGGAGTTTAGACCGCTGCCGTTATATTTTCATGGCCACCGGGAGATCAGACATTTAACCCATGGTCCAAAACACACCAGCCTTCATTCATTAATGTTCTCTCCGGGCTATCTCTCATTAATGCGGAGCGGGACGGGACTCGCCCGTCCGACGGTCCGAGTCTCACTGGGAAATGGGAATAGCCTACATGACGGCTTTATTTTAGTGTAACTCGAACGCGCACTGCTCGGTATTGGTTACATAAATTAATATACAAACGTATTCCATTCATGGCGATGTGATTGGTATCATAATATGTCATTCATGTAGGCTACAAGCCTACGTGACAAAAAATGTACCGCTACGGTAGGGATTACATGAGAAACACAGCTGCCTGGGCGGGCGCGTGTGTGTGTGTGTGTGTGTGTGTGTGTGTGTGTGTGTGTGTGTGTGTGTGTGTGTGTGTGTGTGTGTGTGTGTGTGTGTGTGTGTGTGTGTGTGTGTGTGTGTGTGTGTGTGTGTGTGTGTGTGTGTGTGTGTGTGTGTGTGTGTGAGTGTGTGAGAGAGAGAGGGGGGCGTGTGCGTGTGTGGCAAGGCGATCGGGGGAAACTATTTCTTATTGGCTTTTCATGTCTTTGGTCGTATTCTGGTTCGTCTTCATGTCGTAAAATCGGGGCGTTTTGAGAATATTTAAGGGCGTGTTATTTAAATGACACTCGTTTTGAGACGTGAGATTTATCAAAGCTCCGACCTGATGTACGCTAGGATCGGCTGTATAGGATCCTTTGATAAATGTGACTTCGACGTTGGTGTACGTCCGAATATATGGAAAAATATACGCCGGTTTATACGCTGCGTTGATAAATTAGGGCCAATGTGATTAGGAATGCTCTCGTGGGGGGCAGCAAAAAAGCTGACGAAATCTGAACTTTCACCACACACTGTGCAAGTGCAGTACGTGAACCTCAGTGATTTAGTGTCATCCCCTGTCCCTTAACACATTAAGACCACAGGAACGCATTTGTGTGTCATTTTTAGGTTCCTTTGGCTATTCAATAATAGCAGATCTACAAGCTCGTAGCGCGGCACCAAGTGCCGTGCTATGAGCTTGTAGATCTGCTATGTTTTGAAAAATCGTGAAAATTTGAATCTTTGAATATAAGCGAACATTTTTTACTCAAATCTTATTGCTTCTGGGGATTCTACAAATGTCTAAATCCTAACAGTTTAAAAAATGTATATATATATATATATATCAGTGGCTCTTAAACTTTTTCATGTCAAGGACCCCCAAAATGTATTTGGCCGTGGACCACCATCTAAAAGTATTTTGTTCCAGGGACCCCCAGAAGCAAAGATTTGAGTTAAAAATGTAGATATATATTCAAAGATTTGCACACATTTCAAGATTTAAAAAAGATAAATAGCAGATCTACAAGCTCATAGCGCGGCACTCGGTGCCGCTCTATGAGCTTGTAGATCTGCTATTTTGGAATAGCCTAAAGTCTGTGTCATCTTAAGATGACACAGATGCGTTCCCGGTCTAAATGGGTTAAATGATCTTGACGATGGAGCCTTAAGGCGACCAGGCTGCTGCTATACCATAGTGTGTGTGTAAGATATTACCAACCACCACTCAGCGAAACACAGCGAAATAACACCCTCTGGTACAACAATACAGTGGATCTCTCTTTTTTTGTCTCTACCGTTCTCTCTTTTGCGTTTTCCTCCCTTGGTGTCCATAAATGCAATGCGAATCATAGAGTCCTGCATTGCCATCTGCTGCGAGCAGCATTCTGTCTCTCTTTAGGTCATTAGAATGTGTTTCCCTGCTGTTAAGGACCAGCACACCATAAGGAAGTCCGTCTGTGTACTGTGTACTGGGGTACAGAACACACATCATCAAGAGCAGCGACAAGCTCATGCACCATATGCATGGGTCCTCCTCACGCACGCACCCGCGCGTGCGCACACACACACATACTTGTGAGGACATCAACATTTTAAAGGGTCTACACCATGCATTTAAAAAAAATATTCAATATTTAATATCATATTGTTTATGTCCCTCAAACGTTTTTCAAAAGGTTTGAGCCTAAATCAAGCCTCAGATATACTCATTCCAACTAACTTCTCTCTGGCTTATAAAGCACTTAAACCTGCAATACCACATTGTCCTGATTTGGCACATGGCGCTGTTGAGCCAGTGTGTATGCATGTCATCTCCTGCTTCTGTGTGGGAAAAGTAAAAAAAAAAAAGAACAAATTTAAAAAAATATTTTTTTTAATGTTGGAACTGAAAAACGGGAGGGATTATACAAAGTAGGTATCGTATGTGATGTCACAAACGGGCGAAAATCTGTTGATCTGTTTTGAGACCAATTTATACAAAACCCCAGATATGCTGCAAAGCCTGAGTGCTCAAACTGGGGTATTTTAAAATGATTGTGACGCTACATTAACTACTTAAGCTGGGGACTCCCTGGAACCCCCCCCCCCTCAAGGACCCCCGGGGGTCCCCACTTTGAGAACCACTGATCTGTGACATATCTATGACGCATGACTCCACATTTGGGCAAGGTTTCAGCCCAACCAGATCCCCATTGTCTTCCGTTGTGAAATCAAAGTTAAATATTTCACAAAGTATAAAATATTGTGAACAAATCGCCCTGATCAGTCCAGCGGTTTGCGAGACTAGACCGACAGGCAGACAGACAGACAGACAGACAGCCAGCCAGACATGCAGACAGGCAGGCAGACATGCAGACAGGCAGGCAGACATGCAGGCAGACAGGCAGGCAGGCAGGCAGGCAGACAGGCAGGAAGGCAAGACAGGCAGGCAGACAGACAGACAGACAGACAGGCAGGCAGGCAGGCAGGCAGGCAGACAGGCAGGCAGGCAGGCAGGCAGACAGACAGACAGACAGACAGACAGACAGACAGACAGACAGACAGACAGGCAGGCAGGCAGACAGGCAGGCAGGCAGGCAGGCAGGCAGGCAGGCAGGCAGGCAGGCAGGCAGGCAGGCAGGCAGGCAGGCAGGCAGGCAGGCAGACAGACAGACAGACAGACAGACAGACAGACAGACAGACAGACAGACAGACAGACAGACAGACAGACAGACAGACAGGCAGGCAGGCAGGCAGGCAGGCAGGCAGGCAGGCAGGCAGGCAGGCAGGCAGGCAGGCAGGCAGGCAGGCAGGCAGGCAGGCAGACAGGCAGACTTTTACCTGAACATGAATTGAAGTAACTTCTGCTTTGTTTGCTTGTATCTACACCAGGGATGGGCAACTGGCGGCCCGCGGGCCGCATGCGGCACCGTCACTCAATGCGGCCCCAGGCCAAAATCCCCAATTTATTTTTTTTAGCGGTGCCAACCGCTCTACACTTGACTTTGTCCGTATGAGTGTCCGTCCGTATGTTATGAGCACGGGATGAGCACGGCAAAGAAGCAACACATACAAACACACGCACACACACGCACACACACACACACACACACACACACACACACACACACACACACACACGGACTTGGAGATTGCCTATGCCATCTCTCCTCTCATTGGCCACACGTGCCACTGGTTATCAAAGAGGGGTCCAGGGATCCGTCCGCCCGTATGAGCACGGGATGAGCACGGGATTTTAAACAGCTATAACTCCAGTTTGCAGCATGCCACCAAGTCCACATTTGGTATGTGGACTTAGACCACCAATAGGGACGAGCATGAATTGATGAAGTTATCAAAGAGGGGTCCAGGGACCCCCAGTGTATGTTATGTCCGTCCGCCCGTATGAGCACGGGATGAGCACGGGATTTTAAACAGCTATAACTCCAGTTTGCAGCATGCCACCAAGTCCACATTTGGTATGTGGACTTAGACCACCAATAGGGACGAGCATGAATTGATGAAGTTATCAAAGAGGGGTCCAGGGACCCCCAGCGTATGTTATGTCCGTCCGCCCGTATGAGCACGGGATGAGCACGGGATTTTAAACAGCTATAACTCCAATTTGCAGCATGCCACCAAGTCCACATTTGGTATGTGGACTTAGACCACCAATAGGGACGAGCATGAATTGATGAAGTTATCAAAGAGGGGTCCAGGGACCCCCAGCATATGTTATGTCCGTCCGCCCGTATGAGCACGGGATTTTAAACGGCTATAACTCCACTTTGCAGCATGCCACCAAGTCCACATTTGGTATGTGGACTTAGACCACCAATAGGGACGAGCATGAATTGCTGAAGCCCCGCCCCCTCTGTCTTCCCATTGGCTGGCCTTTAAACAGCCATAACTCAAATTCGCAGCATGCTACGGAGTACAACTTTTTGTACATGGACTAAAACCACCAATAGGGACGAACTGTAATTACTTAAGGCCCGCCCCCTCTGTCTGCCCATTGGCTGGGCTTTAAACAGCCATCATTCCAGTTTGCAGCATGCTACCAAGTACAAATTTGGTAAGTGGACTCAGACCACCAATAGGGACGAACTGAAATGAGTTAAGCCCCGCCCCAAAGGCACCGCTTCCTTCACACAGGGTGTGATTTTTTTTTCCACTCTTGAAATCACAAAGAAAAACAAAGTAATCTAAACATAATCCAAAATGGTGAACTATTGCCTTCAGCTGTTCCAAACATGCAACTTTCCATGAACCATTTTAATTACAACAGTCCACCAGTAGAGCGCGCTCTCGTTTATTTTAATAGAAGCCTTATTTATTATAATTCTAGTGTTCATTTTTGTATATTTTGTCAGGAATGTGAAGTTTTGTTTAGCAGTACAGCTGTAGTTTTCTTCAAATGTGTGTGTGTGTGTGTGTGTGTGTGTGTGTGTGTGTGTGTGTGTGTGTGTGTGTGTGTGTGTGTGTGTGTGTGTGTGTGTGTGTGTGTGTGTGTGTGTGTGTGTGTGTGTGTTTAAATGTCTAACCACAAGGTGGTCCAGAACATTCTCTCAGTGTGGTACCATTCATTCATCATCCTATAAACACACTGGCAGGTCTTCAGGGAGAGAAGCCTCTATCGCGTGTGTGCGTGCGTGTGTGTATTTCACCTGCACAGTAAAATCACCTGTGAAATTGCCACTCCACAGTATTCAGAATCAGAATCAGCTGTGTTGTCACACCAATGGTTTACAGAAGTAAAAACGTGGGTGAAATTCGTTTTTGTGCATAGTTCTATCGTTTTTGTTGTTTCCATAGAAAAAAAGAAGGGGAAGAATATGAAGGAGGGGGAAGAGAGATCAATCAAAAAAAGTTATTAAATGGACAAATGGACTTTGCCTTTGCTTTGTAGCAAGTGCTACGGGCTGAGGTGGAGTCTGAAGAGGTGAGTCTGTCTGTCTGTCTGTCTGTCTGCAGAAGATCGGGAGTGAGTCTACAGTTCTAATAGAGTACAGAAGTCCTGACGTCACTCGTTCATCCCCTGGTTCGTAAGGTAATTTCTCTATGGAGAATAACATTGGGTCGTCTTAGAATCGTCTCATATAAGAATTGTGGTCCAAAAATAAACAAACTGTCTCGGCTCTGTATCGTTTATGATAGTCAGTCACTTATATTTGATACAGTCTGTTTCTGGCTAAAATGTAACTAATTCGGCGGAAGTAACATTAGCGTTCCCACACGGAAAGGAAATATATGAACATATATTTTTTAAATATATGTCACATATATGTTCAGCATATATGTGACATATTCGAAATTGGCCGCCTACATATATGTATATTACATATATGTACATATATGCACATATATGTCTATATATGTTTTGAACATATATGTAGGTGGCCAATTTCGAATATGTCACATATATGTATATTACATATATGTACATATATGCACATATATGTCTATATATGTTTAGAACATATATGTAGGCAGCCAATTTCGAATATGTCACATATATGCATTCAATATATATGTTAAATATGCACATATATGTATTTAATATATATGTTAAATATATGTCATATATGTTTATTTACACATATTTGTTCAGGAATACATGCATATACCTACCTACATAAATAAATAAAAAACAAATCTAAAAGTCATTAACATTCATTTATTCAGAAAAACAAAACAAATTATATATATATTGTTCACGCCTCTACCACATCCTTCCTATCATAGGCATGTTTTTAATATTTGTTTCAGTATAAAACAAACAAAATAGCTGATCTACAAGCTCACAAAACATTGGCGCACAGCTTTCTTTCCCATCATTGGCATGTTTTCAATATTTGAGTTTCAATATAAAACAGACAAAATAGCTAATCTACAAGCTCACAAAACATTGGAGCACAGCTTTCTTCACTTAGTCTGCCTTTGGCGATAACGGAGCTCTGTCAGCTTGGAATTGATGGGTGTACCCAGCTGGCCTTTGGTTGCATGTGGCCACTTCTTCTGTGTTGCCTCTACAGAGAAGAGAAAGGGAGATAATGAGCTAGAAGACAGGACCAAATGCTCAGTCTAATCTCCAAGCATTCCACTCCATGGCAAGAGGAACAATTTGATTAGTGATTTTAGTCATGATCTTTTCTTAATATTAGAATTATATAGAACTTTCTGAAAAATCAGTGCATTTATTGAGTCTGTCCAAGTTTACAATTATTAGTGACAACTTGTCAAATGATCTCATGGTATGTTTGACATCACATGAACTTCACTTGTACGAACAACAGATTATCAGCACAGGTTGTTTACCAGTAAGAGCAATAAGATATGCTTCGCAATCAAGCAAATAAATTAAAGGCATGAATGAAAATGAATTAAAGGCATGGTCTGGTCATTGCATGAGTATGGGTGAAGGAGGGATGAAGATACACAGAGGACCACCACAGTGGAAGCAGGCCAGATCTATTAGAATCCTGTGATCAGGAAGTGAGCAATTGGAAAGTTAGTGTATGATCACCCTACAGTAGGTGCCAGGCCGTGCAAGATACCAATGGTGTCGATGCTTACGTGATGCCGTCTCCACTGATAGCTAATAAATAGTGAAACAGGGATGTTAAAGTAGCCAACTTAAGGCATCAGCTATTACTATTACCCATTTTCCTTTCTCAATTCTTTTGTTTTTACTCACCAATTATGGCTGTCTTTTTCTCAGCGTCCAGGGCTTCCAGCTGATCCCCTTCACCTCGCTTTGGCTTGCCACCTTAAGAAATATTTCATGATTATTATTTTAGAGGAGAAGAATGTCAAACAACAACAAAAAAAGTATCAAACGAAAGTAAACAGTATCCCAAAATTAAATAAAAAATAAAGACATCATCAACTAATGCAAGTAAAGACATCATGTAGCAGCAGATATTCTTTTCACCTGAAAATCGTCTTCGCACTTCTTCTTGTCGTGTCCAGTCTTTGCATTGGTGCTCACTGCCAGCCAGGTGTTTCTTTCAGCAACTGTGATAGTAGAAATATTTTAAAACATTATTTGTGTGTTAGTAATTTAAAAAGTAATGTTAACTCATCAGATTGCTCATAATTCGCGCCACCGTGCCCCCTTCTCATAATTCATTCAGTTCTTCTGATGAACTTGGCAAAGTGTTTCACAATGCAGAAATGATTAATGAACTCTTGTTATACAAATCAGTGGTTCTCAAACATGTTCATGTCAAGTACCCCCTAATTAGTATGTACTTGGCTATGCAGACTCAAGATTTGAGTTACAAAAGTGTTTCAAAAATATTCCACACATATTGTTTACACAGTGTTCTTTAGTTTTTTAATAGCTGGTAGATCTGCTATTTTCAAATAGGCACTTTGTATAGGGTTTAAGTGGTTAAACTGATTTTGATGCTATATAACCTCATTTACCAGGGGACCACCTAGAAACCCCCCACTGACCCCTGGGGGTCCCTGGTGCTCACTTTGAGAACCATTACCTGCTTTTGTTAGCTACTGTCTGTAAAACAAACTAAGTTAAAAGAAACAGATTACCAAAGCTGTCTGCACATTAAAATTCTCAGTGTAAATTGAACTGTACTTAAGGATCCATTGGTATTTGTACTCTCTTTCTCTTAATTAAATGATTTTGCTTTGTACTGTAGGTTCAAAATTCACAGATATAATAATAACAATAATAATAATAATAATAATAATAATAATAATAATGAATTACAGTCAAAACAAACGCCAACATTAGCTCTCACTGAGGTGGACTGATTTATACCTGAAATAAACACTCATCGTGCACCACATGGAAATGAATATGCTAATGCCATATCTAAGACTGTGTTACACACCCCAAAAACCTTATCTCAAGCTCACAATGCGTCGCTGTGAGCTTCAGTGATTTTTGGGAGTGCAACACAGTCTTACGACAAAACATAATGTAAGCTTAACCTGAGCGAATCACTGTATCATGACAGTCATGACGAAACTTCAACCTGGTGTTTGCACTTTATCCATTTACGGCCCTACATCTACATATACGTTCTGATTTCAAATATATAGTGCTTAACTCCTGGCCACGGATGTTACAATTCACTTCGGGTGGGTCTAAGTACCCGTATTATTCCGGATGGTTCAATAAAAAGCATTTTAATCCGATCGGTGGCCATTGTGTCATAGAGTTATAATGTATCAGAGTGCAGTACACCTCCCAACCAATAGGGTCGCGTAGTTGAAAGCATGAGGAAATACGGAACAAATGGCCACCGATCAAATTAAAATGCTTTTTATTGAACAATACAGACAATACAGGTATTTCCGAGTGCCCTAGTAGACTTGTAACATCCGTGGCCATGGAGTAAGCACTTTATATTTAAAATCTGAACGTGTATGTGGATGTACAGGTTGTAAATAGAGAAAGTACAAAAAACAGGTTGCAGTTCAGCCATGACGCTCATGACGGACGAGCGTCGTGTGATCCATGGCTAATACGCTAATATAATTGCACTTTTACGATACTAACAAGTTGGATAACATAATTCCATAAACTAATTAAATAACTTACCTGCTATCTAGTAGAGTAGAAGCACGGAAGCACCCGATTTGTTTGTAAATAAATGTTCGCCGACAGACGTTAGTTAGATCCACATGTCGAATTCAAAACGAATAGGCTCCGCCCAGAGCTGCGTGACGTATTTCTGTGAGAGTAGTTCTCAACCTGTGGGTCGGGAACCACAGGGGGGTCCCCATATGATTTTGGGGAGTTTCCCAGATGACAGTGAAGTAAAATGTAAGTAAACTTTTTAATACCTAAAAAATAAATAAAAGAAAGCAAAGAAAAAGACTATTACTGCATCAAAAGTAATCAACAAACTATACAAAAAAACTGGTCAAACATTGGCCAAATTGCCAAAAATATAAGAAAGAGGCAAAAATAACCCATCAAGCCGTTGTTGTGAGCTTGTAGATCGGCTATTTTCACAATATTGATCTGTGGAACAGAGTCAAACTAAATGCATCAACTCCTACATTCCAAATGCATATTAGGGTTGGGGGTGCCCAGTTCAAATATGATTATTTTGGGGGATCTCGGCATGAAAAGGTTGAGAACCACTGCTGTAAGTAACAGGATAGATGGGCACGGCATGGGATATCTGCACACCTCAATGTAAATTGGCTATTTTGTCCAAAATGTAAAAAAAAAACGCACCCTGTGTGAAGGAAGCGGTGCCTTTGATGAGTGGCCTCCTGGTGGCGCTATAATAGGGCGGGGCGGGGCTTCAGTTATTAATGGTCGTCCCTATTGGTGGTGTAAGTCCACATACCAAATTTGGACTTGGTGGCATGCTGCAAACTGGAGTTATAGCTGTTTAAAGCCAGTGGCCTCCTGGTGGCGCTATAATAGGGCGGGGCGGGGCTTCAGCAGTCAATGCTCGTCCCTATTGGTGGTCTAAGTCCACATACCAAATTTGGACTTGCTGGCATGCTGCGAACTGGAGTTATAGCTGTTTAAAGCCCGTGCTCAAACGGACATAACGGACAAACGGACAAACGGACAAACGGACAAACGGACATACGGACGGACATAGTCAAGAGTAGAGCGGCTGGCACCGCTAAAAAAAATTCAAAAACATTCGACAATTAGGGTCTAATATTTCCATAATTGCTACAAAATTGCTACAAAACCTGTATAGCAGTCATTTGGGGCATAAACAAGAAGTTGAAGGATACAACTACTAATGATAATAATAACTGATAATGATGATTATGTTCACATCATGTAAAACATTTTAAATTGTTGTGCCTCTAGAAGGCAATGGAAAACAGAAAGGTCTTTAGTTGTGTTTTAAAATAAATAAGAGTGGCAGCAGACCTAATTAAACAATATTGTCTTTATGTTATATCTTCCACAATCCACAAACCACAATCTACATTGAATGGAAATACATAATGCATACATTTTCTTATATAACTTTGGACTGATATGCACATATTATACCTTGCAAATAAAAAAGGGAGATATGAGCTATATATATATAGGCATTATGTATGACATATATGCAAAAAGTCAAATACATATTAGCTATATATGTAGGCATATATGTAGGCATTTATGACATATATGCAAATATATGAACCTGATTGTGGCATATATGTGAACATATATGAGCTACTATGAGACATATATTCCCTATATATCAACATATATGCACATATATGAACCTGATTGTGGCATATATGTGAACATATATGAGCTATATATGAGACATATATTCCCTATATATCAACATATATGCACATATATGAACCTGAATATGACATATATGCAGCATATATTCTGCATATACCTGCCATATATTGGCATATATGTTCATATATTTCCTTTCCGTGTGGGTTTTCTCACCGTCAGTTGATGCTTCATATCCATAAGAGTCAAACCGCCGGGGTCATTTGTTTATTTTTGGAACACAGTTCTTATTAGACGCGATATTAAAGACGTCTATAGGAATTCAGAAGGGGGGTGGAAAACCGCGAACCAGGTAGGATGTGTAAATTACGTCAGACTTCGGTGCGCTATTGCAATGGGGAGTTCATTCCATAGTTTGGGAGCCAGAAGGGAGAAGTCTGGGACGTGTGGAAGGTTCTGACAGCTTCCCTGTGTTAGCTGATCTGAGTGAGTGGGAGGGGCTGTAGGGTTGAGTAGACTCGCCTATTTGTAATCAGCAGGTACTACAGGGAAAAAGAGCAGGCTTAAAGCATTACTTTGAGTTGTTTGTACTGATAAGAGAGAATATGGTATCAGCATCACCCTGCTTCATCTTGTTCTCTCGCTATATTTATTACTCTTCACCTATCACGTCCTTTCTCACTCCTCTTTCTTTTTCCCACTACTTACCCTCTCTCCCCTCTCTCTCTCTCTCTCTCTCTCTCTCTCTCTCTCTCTCTCTCTCTCTCTCTCTCTCTCTCTCTTCCCCCCTCTCTCTCTCTCGCTCTCGCTCTCGCTCTCTCTCTCTCTCTCTCTCTCTCTCTCTCTCTCTCTCTCTCTCTCTCTCTCCCTAATGACTTACTTAATATCTTCTCAGACATGCCTCAGTGTGTATAAGCAGCCCAACAGTAATGAATAGTGAATGAGTGTGTGTTGGCAGTGAAAGTCTGCAGCGTTGTCTGCTGCCAAACACAAACGGTATGGATGCCATGTTCACCCGGACTCACCTCTTGTAATCGACTAGAGGAGATCAGAAGCAGAGGCCCTTTGTGGTCCACATCTCTAAGTGGGGTGTTGAGCAGTGGTGGAAAGTAACTAAGTACATTTACTTAAGTACCGTACTTAAGTACAATGCGGCGCATTGTGAGCTTGTAGATCTGCTATTTTCAAAAGATGTTTATACATTTGAAAACTTGAAATTGGACATTGTGCATAATGAGTACTTTTACTTTTGGTACTTTTAAGTACTTACTTTTGTACTTTTACTCAAGTACATTTTTAATTCTGGACTTTTACTTGTAACAGAGTACTTCTACATTGCAGTATCGATACTTTTACTTAAGTAAAGTACTTTTTCCACCACTGGTGTTGAGATGTGTGCCTCCCACGTCCCTCTCCCCCCTCCATCTGTCTTTGTCCTGTTGCTTTGCTTTCTCTCCATCTCTCACTCCATCCTGTTCTCTCCTCCCGATGACTTACCTCGTCCTTTTCCTCGTTAGACACAGGTGAGTTAGGATGAGTGTGTGTGTGTGTGTGTGTGTGTGTGTGTGTGTGTGTGTGTGTGTGTGTGTGTGTGTGTGTGTGTGTGTGTGTGTGTGTGTGTGTGTGTGTGTGTGTGTGTGTGTGTGTGTGTGTGTGTGTGTGTGTGTGGGTGGGTGGGTGGGTGGGTGGGTGTGCGTGTGCAGATGGTGCACAAAAGGAAGACAAATGGTTGGCTGGATGTTGTTGGCTGTTCTGTGGACAATATGCACAACCATATGGATACGATCATGGATGAGAATATGGTAAAATCCAGAGTGTTTAAAGGGATATTTCACTTTAAAAAACAAATTGGGTCATTTCATCGTCTACACAGGCTTTTGGGAGCATCCCAGACAGTTTTTAAGTTGCTTGATTCATTATTTAGATATTTGATATTCATTCAATCAGACACGCCCCCTTCCTATACAAACCCATTGAAACTTCAAACTCCATTTTAACCATGTTGTTAGACTCATCGGAAACACCCGTCCTTGGTTCTGGTGACTGATACTGTCCTTCTAATACGTGAGGAGACCGTGTTTTGTCAATTACGTTTTTCATTTATTTTTAATATGTGTTTTGGAAAATGAAAACAATTAAATACAATAAAAAAATGAAATAAGCAATCGAAAAAACACGGCCCCCTCACATATAAGGAGGGCAGTATGAGTCACCAGAACCAAGGACGGGTGTTTCCGATTCATCTGGAGTTTGAAGTTAAAATGGGTTTGTATAGGAAGGATAAAATGTCTGATAAAATGAATATCAAATATCTAAATACTGAATCAAGCAACTTAAAAACTGTCTGCGGTGTTCACAAAAGCCTGAGTAGACGATAAAATGACCCACAATTGTTTTGAAAGTGAAATATCCCTTTAACTGTGAAAGTGAAAACAAAGCAGATGCTCGCAACTCATCTTTGAATGCTCCAAGCTTGTATTTGCGACAAACAACAGATAACTCCGAGAGTGAAACAAAATGCCTTTGTTTTGTTTCAGTTTTCACTGAGTTAAATCTCGTTTTTACTGTGCGCAATGCGGCTAAACTGGTAGGTTCTTGTTTGTGGTTATTGCTTGTAATCATTTAAATAACAGGAGGAGACGTGTTTGTCGGGAACTCTCTCTGACTCTCTGTTCCTGTTGGCTTCCCTCAACACACACTGCACAGTGGGTGGAGAACCACCTCACAGCATACCTGGAGGAAAGGTGGACCAGGGCACAGATAAACAGATCAAGAGAGAATAACAACAAGTGACAGAGAGAGATAACAGGAAGGTGTGTGCGTGCGTGCGAGCGCGCGCACGTGTGTGTGTGTGTGTGTGTGTGTGTGTGTGTGTGTGTGTGTGTGTGTGTGTGTGTGTGTGTGTGTGTGTGTGTGTGTGTGTGTGTGTGTGTGTGTGTGTGTGTGTGTGTGTGTGTGTGTGTGCGTGCGTGCGTGCGTGCGAGTGCTTCAGTTCCCAGGCCCCTGTTGGATAACAGATGCTTCATCACCAAAATGGAGCCATGCCCATGATCGTGATGCACACATATGCACGCACACACAAACACACAGTACACACACACACACACACACACACACACACACACACACACACACACACACACACACACACACACACACACACACACAGATATTTGTTTACCAGGACCCGGGATCTAATGTGACTATACCTTTTACTTTTAGGAGAGGAGAGGAGAGGAGAGGAGAGGAGAGGAGAGGGGAGAGGATGGCTAGACAAATTCAAAGACTTTGATATGATCAGCACAATTAAGTTACCGTGTCTCGATGTCCTCACACTGTTTACCCACTCCACATGGTATAAACAGCAGGTGCTGTCATCATCAAACTCTGCAGTCAAACACTGTTGAATTATTCATGAACAGCTCTGATCACGGCGTTTGGTGGATCTTTTCCATCACCCCACTGGAGAATCTTCTGATAATCCCCCCTCGTACAGATCACCCAGACAGAGAGGTGTACACAGCCATACCTCCTCCTTAACCCTTTAAGACCGGGAACGCATCGGTGTTGTCATTTTAAGAGATTTCTTTGGGCTTTTCAAAAATAGCAGATCTGCAAGCTCATAGCTCATATTTTTTTACTCAAATCTTCGCTTCTGGGGGGTCTCTGGAACAAAATATTTTAAGATGGGGGTCCGCGGCCAAATACATATCATTTTAGGGGTCCTTGACATGAAAATAGAACCACTGATATTATAGCAACATAAGTTTAAAAAAAAAACGGTTAGGATTTACAAGACATTTGTAGAACCCCCAGAAACAAAGATTTGAGTTACAAATGTTCACTTAAAAATATATATATTCAAAGATTTGCACACATTTTCCACGATTTTTCGAAAATAGCAGATCTACAAGCTCATAGCGCGGCACTCGGTGCCGCGCTATGAGCTTGTAGATCTGCTATTTTTGAATAGCCTGCCCAAAGGAATCCTAAAATGACACACAGATGCGTTCCCGGTCTGTATGGGTTAATAAGTGTGCTTACTGCAACGCAATCACTTTTCCCTAGACAAACGTCCTTGTATTCTTTGATGAAAAGAGGCCAGGGAGCTAGAATGAGACACATGGGATATTAGAAGACAACCAGATGGAGAGAGAGAGAGCGGGTGCATTGACATTGGGCAGTGATGGAAAGTAACCAAGTACATTTACTTAAGTACTGTAATTAAGTACAGTTTTCCGGTATTTGTACTTTACTTGAGTATTTCCAATTTGCAATAATTTTACTTCTACTCCACTACATATCAGAGGCAAATATTGTACTTTTACTCCACTGCAATTATTTGAAAACTTTAGTTACTAGTTACTTTGCAGATATACATTATTATATTATGAAACATACAGTACATTAACCACTATTTTCTACATAATTTTCTACATATTTGAAAATAGCAGATCTACAAGATCACAACGCGTCGCGACGCGTTGTGAGCTTGGACTGTAGATCGGCTATTTTCAAACATTCTAGTACTTTTACGTTTGGTACTTTAAGTATATTGTGATGCCAATTTGTACTTTTACTCAAGTAACATTTTGAACACAGGCCTTTTTACTTGTAACAAAGTATTTTTATATTGTGGTATTGCTACTTTTACATAAGTAAAATATCTGAGTACTTCTTCCACCACTGACATTGGGGGCAGTACAGGAAGGTAGACATTTTACAGGGACAGGGTATGATCATCCCGCTGAGATTAGCTGCACTGGTTTAGCAGAGTATGTAGTCTGGGGCAGTTTCAAAGGGAGATGAATGTAGCAGAGCAGGCCTGCCTGTTAGCCCAGAAGCATCGTTGGCTAGGAGTGAGTCCTCTTTGGATGAGTGGTCCACGTTTGGCTTCCCATGTGGGAGTCTGGGAGACCTGAGTTCAATTCCAGGTGGTTGAACTGGCACAGAGTGTGTGGTGAGCGTTTACATTTTGATTTGAAAACTTTTTTGTTGTCCGCTATATATGCGCCTCTGTGTTTCCTAACCAGTTGCAGTGGTGGAAAAAGTACTCGCATCTTTTATTTAAGTAAAAGTATCAATACTGTAGTGTAGAAATACTACTAATGTACTACTAATGTTACAAGTAAAAGTCGGGTAATCAAAATATACTTGAGTGAAAGTACAAAAGTATTGGCATCAAAACATACTTAAAGTACCAAAAGTACTCATTGTGCAGAATGTCCCATTTCACAAGGTCATATTGTATACACATCTTTTGAAAATAGCCGATCTACAAGCTCACAATGTGTCGCGATGCGACGCATTGTGAGCTTGTAGATCGGCTATTTTCAAATGGCCGAAAGATATACTGTATAGGCCTATAGGGCTGAAGTGGTTAATGTATGTAGTCAGGGACGTGCTGGGCCCCTAATTCAGCCTGGGAATCTCAGATAGAGTGGCCCGTAAACCGGATTTTTTACTTAATTTAGGCCGTTTTTCACTTAATTTCGGCCGTTTAAAAAAAAGATGACCGGGCTGGTTGGCCTGGAATGGAGAGGCCTCTCTGGAATTGGCCTCTCTGGAATTGTGAGTGTTTGTAGTTTGGTGCCGAACTCGCCCAGCTGCTGAGTTTTGAAATAAATCAATGGAAATTCCCTAAGGCTGCTTGTCTCAACTGACTCTACCCTGACCAGTGCTGCATTTTGAAGCACAAAAGTGCGAGAAAGGGAAAAACAACCTTATTTCCAGAAGGTAGCTGCATGGTTGACATCCTCAGGCCGAGTGAAAGTCTGGACTGGGGAAGGTGATTACATTTATATCTGTCAAGCTGCTCTTTTTGGCAAGACACTTGACCCCTTAATTGCAGCCTCTGGAGATGTTCCCTTGCTCAACAGCAGACGTAGTGCGATCGAATTGGACAGTTCCCAAGGAGTGGATCTGTCTGTGTAGCTGCTGTGTGAATGTTGAAGCAACTGCATGAAAGCGAGCCTCCAGCAGCTCTGCCAACTTCCTTTGAAGACGATGCAAGGGTTGTGGATTCACCTCGGCCACGGTTGTCAGTCTATTTCAGAGTGGCGTTGGCACTGGTTGCTCTTAATGGTACAGTACATGGTACCATGGTGTGTTGCCTCTGATCCGGCGATTAAAGCACCAAGGCTTCAGACACTTTTCTAATCTAGACCTAGTACAGTCACAGAGAGACAGAGGCACACGCTGGGAAAGAGAGAGGAAAATAGTACTGTTTGTGGATACAGAGAAGATAGAGGCCTATCGTAAAGGGTATGAAGACGTATGTGTGCTGATGGAGGCAGGGATCAGGGATCAGGGGATTGTCTGGCTGATGGATGTTTTTTCATCTTCACCAGGTGTGAAATAATTGTGTGTGTGCGTGCGTGTGCGTGCGTGTGCACATGCGTGTGTGCGTGTGCATGCGTGAGCCTTGCATGTGCATAAATGTTATAGTGTGTCTATGTGTTTATGCAATGCAAGCAAACATCCATACTGAACCATACTGAGCAGAAAAAGACAGTGGACATAGCTCTGTCTTCAAGGGTGCATTGTGGTCGACTCGTGGCCGACTTTGCGTGCTTTTAACCCATTAAAACCGGGAACGCATCTGCGTCATTTTAGATTTCTTTGGCTATTCAAAAATAGCAGATCTACAAGCTCGTGCCTCGCTATGAGCTTGTAGATCTGCTATTTCTTTTAAATCGTGAAAATTTGAGCAAATCTTTGAACATAACTCAAATCTTTGCTTCTGGAGGTCCCTGGAACAAAACGTTTTACAAATGTTTGCTTTAAAAAATATTATGTTCAAAGAGTTGCCGCGCCACGAGCTTGTAGATCTGCTATTTTTGAATAGCCAAAGTATGAAATAATAGTTCTAGCTCAAATCTCAAATGACACAGATGCGTTCCCGGATTGAATGGGTTAAAAGCTCCGACTCTGGAGAACATTTTAGAGGTTAGCCCGCTGACCTGCTTTCTAAGTAGCATAAAGAACCTGTCCTTGACTCACTGCTGTGTGGTTAACCCTTTCACACTCACACTATTACTATATCTATCTGGCACCATGTATGTGGTTGCCTTCGGGCAGAAGCCTCTTATGTCCATGTTTTAACATTTAGTGTTTGTATTTTTGGTAAATGAATGCCCTACCCTACTTGTTCATGCTACAGCGTCACACAGAAGCATCAGCTGCCACTTTTGAATCCTGAAAAGTAACAGTTTTGGACATAATAAGATTTCCACCCGAAAGAGACGACGTGTTTCTTTTATATCTCTGTATTTATTGTATGGAGCCCCCCCCCCCCCCCCCCAGTGGTGGAAAGTAACTAAGTACACTTACTTAAGTACTGTACTTAAGTACATTTTTTAGGTATTTGTACTTTACTTGAGTATTTCCAATTTCCAATACTTTTACTTCTACTCCACTACATCTCAGAGGCAAATGTTGTACTTTTACTCCACTACAATTATTTGAAAACTTAACTTAAAGTAAAAGTTACTTATACTTATACTTACTTAATATAAATGAGTACATTATAAAACATACATTAACCACTTTAGCCCTATTTTATACATAGGCTATTTTCAAACATTTTAGTACTTTTACTTTTGGTACTTTAAGTACATTTTGCTACCAATACTTTTGTACTTTTACTCAAGTCAATTTTGAATTCCGGACTTTTACTTGTAACAGAGTACTTCTACCCCCCCCCCCCCCCCCCCCAGAATGTTGAGACTTCGTGATTTTCGTCGTTTTTTTTTTCTTCACGCCGGTTGGTGCCCCCCCCCAGGTTGGTGCCCCCCCCCAGGTTGGTGCCCTGTGCTTCAGCACCTCAAGCCCGTTGGATAAGCCACCACTGTGCATTGTGTGAGCTTGTAGATCGGGCGTTTTTTGGTGAAGAGATTAAGGTGTACAGGTAAATATCAGAGGACCTAGTATAGAGCGCTGGGGGACTCCGGTCACCTAATTATGTAGGGTTTTAGTGGTTAAATACTGTAAATGTAAATGTTTTTTAAGCATAAGAAAGCATAAGAAATATGCCCTATAGGCTACAGCAGGTTAATAACAAAATGCGATACTTTAGGCCTACAAGTTGAATATGACATCAACGCATTAAATAACTTTTTAACTAGTACAAGGGCCATTACAAATTAAGTTAAACCCAGGTAATTGGCAGCCAATCGTATGGTGTCAGTGACCAATGCTGGAAGAATGTGTTTCTGTAGTGCAGGGGTTTTCAACAGATTTTGACCCAGGGACCACCATCCTGACTAAGAGCAACCTGGGGACCACCACTATGTGGTATATGTACCACCACGGAATGTGGGTTGGGTCTATACCCAACCCACATTCCGATATTGTCAAACTCCTAATTTCCGATACCGATATCAACCGATACCGATATATGCGGGCTTTTCCACCAAAAGTCAACTATTGTCAGGAAACAACATCACATATCTAATCAAATAAAATAGCTATAATATCAATATAATATCTAATAAAATACAGTGATTTTGTTTGTAGAAAATACGTTTTAAAAGAGTTTTTAAAAAAAAATCTGAATGCATGGCCAGGGACCACCTGCAGTACCTCCGCCGGTTGAAAACCCCTGCTGTAGTGTATGATATGGGCGCTTGTGTGGCACAGTGCTAAAGTGCCTGCCCACCACCACGGAGGTTGAGGGTTCAAATCCATCGTGCTGCGTCTGGCTTTGTCGGGCGTCTATACGAACACTATTGGCCCGTGTTTGGGGAGGGAAGCTGGGCGGGGAGGGTGATATTGGCATGTAATCCTACAGGCTGGGGGCGACACCTGTCAGCAGGAGGAGTAGAACGAAGGCTCTACGTCAGTGATATTCAACTGGCGGCACGCAGGCCACATCCGGCCCCAGTGGAGCTTTCATTTGGCCCCTGGAACACATTCCATATTCCAGTGTAATAATAAATCCAATAACAGATTACTATTGGATGGTTGGTGGTACAGGATGACCATTTTCAATGTGTGTCATAACCATTCATTGATCAAAACCTGTTAATGGTTAATCAACCATTAATGGTTAATAATCGCGCGGGTCATGCACGCACATGCACGCACATGCAGCGCGTGTGCATGTGCGTGCATGACCCGCGGGCTGGTTTTTATTGAAGTGGGCTGGTTTTAAGTTGTGCTTGGGCTGGAAACTGTCATTCAGATCTGGCAACCCTGGCTGGGCTGCATATTGTTGTAGCACGTCTGGGGTAACTAGATTAGGCAGGGGACCTGCCTAATCTAGTTACCCCAGACCTGTAAAATGACTTGAAGTTGGTGGCCACAAGGCCCGTGAGAAAAATAGTTCAGAAGTTAAGAAGTGTAAGTGGTAGACAGATTCTGCTAGCACCACAGCCTTAAACATGTACTGTTGTTGTTAGTAGTATTGTTGTATAAAGTACTTGAAAACCATACTTGAGTAAAGGTACAGATATCTTACTTGAAAGATATTTTACTCCAGTAAAACTCAAAAGTCAGTGTTCAGCTCACATCATGTACTTTACACCATTACGCCATTACACCAAAGAAAGAGTTATTCTTCTGCATCCATTAGCTAGTTTTATACAGTATGATTCATTCATCCTCAATAGCGTCCTGGGATGAATGATGGTCTAGCTCTGAACTGATTGGATCATTGTTAGAGCTTGTGCCCTTATCATCAGCGGGATGCTCAAAAACACAACAAAAAATGATCTTCACCTCGCCAGCCTGCTTTCACTTTTCTTCTCACAAAGACGCTTTCATGCCAGGGGCAAAGCGACCTAGCTCCATGCACAGAACACTGAAATATCTAATATCCAAATATTCTCAATATCCAAATCAAAGCCTGTGCACTATCAAGGACTGGCACAGAAATGATCCTTTCAAACATCAAAATGCATGAATGCAGTATGAAGCAGGCCCTAATAAGTTATCATAATGGAATATGTCCATTGTTGTGTCCTATATAGCAGAGGTTCCCAAACTGGGGGTCGGGTCCCCAGATGATTAGCTTAATGTGCAACATTGTTTTCTCATTCAACAGTAAACAAACCAACATACAGTATAAGTGTATAAAGGGTATCTGCACATTTACTGTATAAAGTTACACTTTAATTACTTTTAAGAGACCTTTTTAACACCAAATTGGCCAAATTGCCAAATATTACATAAGAGAGAGGCAAACATTGTGAAAATAAACGATCTACAAGCTCACAACACCTCACAACGCTCACAAGTGCGAGGCGTTGTGAGCTTGTAGTTCGGCTATTTTCTCCGTATCTGTGTAACCGAGTCAAACTAAATGTAATGCCTCAACTCCTACAATTCCAAGTGCTTGTCAGTGTGGGGGGGTCCCCACAATTGTGGCCCCCTGCCTAATCTAGTCGAATACCTGTGCTCTACATCCTCCCGGTGGGGGCTCCTCACTGGCAGGTGAGTCAGTAGGATACAACAGCAGTGACAACATACAAATATGTGGGGAGGAATCAATTGGCATAATGACTAAATTGGAGAGAAAAAGGGGTTAGAGGAAAACTAAAATTGAAAAAGTGGTGTATAATGTGTGTTGAAGTACAGTGTAGCGCGAGAGACTGCTCTGTTTTTCACCCGTCAGCCAGCTTAATCCAGCACAAGCCACGCTACAGTAGCTAGCCTCAGGCTCACATCATCCATTCATGAAGCAGAGAGGTGCTTGCGTGCGTGTGATATACGACATGGCATTCCGCTGACTTATGGTGGCGAAAAGCAACTGCTAAAAGCGTCCTGACAGGTCCCATTATTGCTAGACAGGCACACGCACACACGCACGGATACGCGCGCGAGCACACACACACACACACACACACACACACTCTGCTTCAACCCAGAGATTATAAATTAGAATCCATTATTGTTTTACTAAATTCAATTCAAACTTTATTCCAGACACACAGGGGGTCCGTAGAGTACATAAACAACTGTTTGAGTGACAGATTAAAGGGACATGAAATCCTGAACCTATTTGCTATTTGTGGAGCTAAACCCAAAATATGCCCCTCTAGCAGTGTTGCCAGATTCTGTGAGAGAAACAAGCAACCAGGTCTAGGAAAACAAGCCCAAAAGAAGCGACTATGGGCCACATGACGACATGAGCACTTTAAACATACAGTATACGTCAGCTATTTGAAAATAGCAGATCTACAAGCTCCCAACGCGTCGCGATGTGGCGCATTGTGAGCTTGTAGATCTGCTACTTTCAAATAAAATCTTGGGGGGAAATTATAATTAGCAGACCTGGCAACATTTCCCTCTAGCCCAGACTATACCCCCCTTGTGTTTAAATAATTATGTTAGTAATGCATTATTTTGTAACATCTCTACACCAGATTATAACCCCTTGTGTTTTCCATGAATAAAGAGAGTTTTTCTTATTTCTTCCCACATCATAAATTATATATTTTGTGTTAGACCAGATATCTCTAGTGTTGTCCCGTTTAATACCTCCCTTGTATTATTCATAAATACGGTAATTGAATGAATGAATAATATACTGGATTTATACCTCTACAGACCAGACAGTCCGAGATATATCCCCGAAAAACAAACTATACCCAGCCTTAAAGTGGGCTAGCCTGTTTTACACCCCAGGGTATATTCTGGGCTGGTCCACTTTATACCCCGGGGCCCAAAATACACACTCTATACCATAAATAAGGTATAGTGTCCATTGAAGGCCACGTCCATTGAAGTTCAGGCTGTGTTGAAAAAAAATCAAAATAAATGGTGCCTTCTCTGCACCTTTACTGCGTTTTAGGCTTTCAATTCAATTCAATTTTATTAAAGTGTCAAATCACAACAAGTTGTCTCAAGACACTTTACATGTAGAGAAGAGACCCGGCAATCCCACCCTGAAGCAATTTTTGCGACAGTGGCAACGAAAAACTCCCTCTTAACTGGAAGAAACGTCAGGCAGACCCTAGGTTCTAGGGCGGCGGCATTCTGCCTCGACCGTGTCGGGGGAGAGAGAGAGAGAGAGAGAGAGAGAGAGAGAGAGAGAGAGAGAGAGAGAGAGAGAGAGAGAGAGAGAGAGAGAGAGAGAGAGAGAGAGAGAGAGAGATACAGAGACAGAGAGAGAGAGACAGAAAGAGATACAGAGACAGAGGAGAGACAGAAAGAGATACAGTGCAGGTAGTAACAGTAACAATAGTAGCACATATAATAGTGTAAGATATATATGATAGTATAATATAGTACAGCAATAATGTGTATGTAGTATATAATGGTATAATATAAGAATGTTAAGATAATATACAGTATATAGTATAGTGGTATAGTGCAGTGTAGTAGAAATCCACGGTCGTGCTCCATGGAGAGGCCCGGTCCGCAGTCACAGTCTTGAGCCGCAGCTGGGGGTCCGTATTAAAATAGGACTGGGTCTAAAAGTGCGTGTGTGCGTATATGTGCGTGTGTGTGTGTGTCGCTTTGAAAAGTCTGGTGTAGATGCAACGTACAGGGTTCCCACGGTCATGAAATTCCTGGAAATATTTTGAAATTAGAAAAACAGTTTTCCAGGCCCTGGAAAAGGTTTGGAATTAATCAAATGTTTTGGAAAATGTTAAAAACTGTTAGTTTTCAGGATTCAAATTCTAAAATGGCAAAAGTAGCAGTTCTACAAGCTCGAAACGCGTCGCTTCGTGCCGCGTTTCGAGCTTGTAGATCTGCTACTTTTGATGCTTTTGTGTTACACTGTAGATGAGAGGTTTCTCCCCGACAGCAACAAAATACATTGTTTTTGTCAAACATTACGTGAAAGACAGGTAAAATGTGGTAAAATGCAGTGCTACTTGATATGTTGTTAGCTTGTAGATCTGTTCTTTTTGTCACGTGACACCTTCGCTCGAGTCCGTCTTGGGCCCTTGATGGCACACTGGTTTAAGAGTCTCATTATTGCACTGTATGATTTCTATAGTCCTGGAAATGGGGTAAAATACTTTGGAAAAGTTTTGAAAATTCATTGTTAAACGTGTGGGAACCCTGAACGTAGGCAAGAGTCCATTGCTTTGAGTGCTCCGCCTCAAAGCATGTTCAAAGCCTGCAGCTGTGCCTGGCGGGGGGAGACACAGACGGAGGGAAGAGATGTTCCGAGCTCGGTCTCTGGCAGATTGTTTTTAATACATTTTATGCAGTAAATATGCCATGCAGTTGCTCAGTCTTTATTGATTTCACACCTTCAACCGCAGGTTAAAATCTTTGATATCAACAGTAGTCTCTCTGGTGTTGAGTTATATTGACTAGTCCATTGGTTCTCAGAGTGGGGTCCGAGGACCCCCAGGGGTACTTGAGGGGGTTCCAGGGGGTCCCCAGCTAAATGATGGACAGGGACCAAATGGACCCATATGGGTCTGTAACTCTGAGAGTGTACAAATGGAACCAAATTTGGTTCCATTTGTACACTCTCAGAGTTAAATTAACATTGATTTTACAATATGAATTGGGGTCCCAGAGACATACATGCCATTAAATGGGGGTCCGTAGCCTAATAATGCATGTCAAACTGGCGGTCCTTGAAATTAAAATGGTTGAGAATCACTGCTAGAGCCGTAAAAACATCTTCTCTTATGGGGGTCCCTGCCTGGCATATCTTTTCAAATGGGGGTCCGCGGGCTAATAAGTGTCAATTTGGGGGTCCTTGACATGAAAAAGTTCGAGAACCACTGGACTAGTCCACACTCCGCTCCCTCTCCATCACCGAACACCAGCCACCTCAGTGGCTGACCATGCCCACAAATGTTGTCTTGTTCGATGTCCTGCAATCTGAATTTAAAGAAAAGAAAAAGGGGGGTTTCACGGCCCTTTGGGAGTGGACTGTTCAGACCTGTAGAATGAGAGAGGAAAAGAGAGATAGAATATGAGGGCAGAGAGAAAAACGAGTGTGTGATGTGTCTGCATGTGTGGCCAAAATCGAGAAGTCTCTTAACTTAACATGAATTCTTAAAATAATTCCTCTGTCAACTGGTACTAGTCCATACTAGAACCAGGTGATTGATTTTGGTATAAGTAGTAATCACAATATAACTTAAACCCAGGATATACACGTAAAAGCGTAATGAAAGGCTTATTTCCAATGTGGTCCTAATAAACATCTTAGATTTGGGAAAATGGTAAAAATCTGCTTTGTCAGTCAGATACCAGGCTAATGTTTGATTTCAGATCAAATGACCGACCCACTGAGGAGAAAATCTTTGCACTGTAGTCTAATCCAGTGGTTCCCAACCAGGCATACAAGTGCTACCTAAGGCAATTGAGCAACTTCTACAAAGTGGTGGTATACGTGGAAAGACTGGGGATTCATTAAGACAGTTCAAATCATCCAAATTCATGAGTAGGATTACATTATTATGCTTTTCCCATTCATGTTGAGATGCACCTCCACAGTGAATGTTACGCGTTCGTCTGAATCGGACTTCCATTATTTGTGTGTGTGTGTGTGTGTGTGTGTGTGTGTGTGTGTGTGTGTGTGTGTGTGTGTGTGTGTGTGTGTGTGTGTGTGTGTGTGTGTGTGTGTGTGTGTGTGTGTGTTGGACACACACACAATAATGAGATAACTGTTTGATCACTGGAGTCATAGCTGTGGAGGAGAATGAGAATGAGTGCAATGTTTGGATGTGAGACTTCTGGGTGGGTGTCAGTGGTGGAAAAAGTACTCAAATTCTTTACTTTACATAGATTGTGCATGGCCACACATAGCAGAGGAAACCAAACAAAGGCACCAACCTGCTCATCGGGAGCAATTAGCGTCTTGCTCAAGGACACTTCGACACTAACTCTGGGGGAGCCCGGGATCGAACTGGAAACCTCACTGCTTCCATCCGGCTACTCTACCGACCACTCTACCCTTGAGCCACTGCTGCCCCGTATAGAAGATGCAGTATAGAAATAGTCTGTTACAAGTAAAAGTCTGTGCATTCAAATTTTACTTGAGTAAAAGTACAAAAGTATTGGTATGAAAATGTACTTAAAGTACCAAAAATAAAAGTACTAGAATGTTTGAAAATAGCAGATCTACAAGCTCACAACGCGTCGCGATGCGTAACTAAAGTTTTCAAATAATTGTAGTGGAGTAAAAGTACAATATTTGCCTCTGAGATGTATTGGAGTAGAAGCAAAAGTATTGCAAATTGGAAATACTCAAGTAAAGTACAAATACCTCAAAATGTGACTTACTGTAAGTACAGTAAGTAAATGTACTTTACTTTCCACCACTGGTGGGTGTATATACAGTATGTGTGCATGTGAGTACGACTGCTCATATACCTGTATGCATGAGCAGTCATACATATGAGAATGTGTACTTGGGGAGTATGTCAACAGCCTGATGAAGAATGCCCGTCTCTTTCTCCCTCTCTCTCTCCTCCCTCATCTTTTACTCCCTCTCTCCGTCACGCTTCCATTCTTTTAATTTCCCTCCCTCTGTTCGCCGTGTCCTTTCCTAGTCGTCTCTCTCCTTGTTTGTTTCCCTCCGTCTAATTCACTCAACCCCCCCCCCCCCCCCCCCCCTCCACCACCACCCGGTGATCGATCACCCCCCCCTACACAAAACCTTCCCTATGTATCCATAGCAACAGACTGTGTCTGGCCCAGAATGAATGTGAACATATTTAGGAGGCTGTTACTGTTCTCCCCCCGCCCCCCCCCCCCCCCCCCCCCCCAACCACAGCCCACACATCACTTCCTGTGATGGAAGGAGGGATGGCACGGGTCCTGAGGCTATTTTCAATTTGCCATTTAACCCATTAAACCCATTAAGACCGGGAACGCACCTGTGTCATTTTTTGATTTCTTTGGCTATTCACGAATAGCAGATATACAAGCTCTATGAGCTTGTATATCTAGATCTGCTATATTGGAAAATCGAAGAGCGAACATTTGTAAAATATATAGTTCCAGGAACCCCCAGAAGCAAAGATTTGAGTTACAAATGTCCGCCAAAAAAAAGAAAAAAAATCTAATATTTACACAACTTTTCACGATTAATTTTTTTTTTGCAGATCTACAAGCTCATAGCACGGCACTCGGTGCCACGCTATGAGCTTGTAGATCTGCTGTTTTTGAATGGCCAAAGAAATCTAAAAATGACAGACAGATGCGTTCCCGGTCTTAAAGATTTAATACCTCCGTGACAAATCTCCCACAGCGCGTCGGAACCATATCCAGGTATTAAAATAACCGTGCATATTAAAATAACCGTGCATATTAAAATAACCGTGCATATTAACAAAATGCCTCAGTCGCGAGACGACAGAGCAATTAGTCAGGTTCACTATGTGTTCTTGTTCAAAATTTGTGGAGATTAGCAAAACAATACTTTATTTTTATCTTCAGAACATGGGGAATCCAAAAATCTATGTTTGCATTTGCACAGACACCTGCATGTCCGCCATATTGGACGTTCAAAATGGCCACCATAAAATACATAATTTGTGATATCTTGGCTTCTAAACAACATAGAAAGTTAATTAAATATACTAATCCAATGTTTTCTGGGTCAAGGAATCCAATAGAGACCTAAAGGATTGTGCACAGGGACTTGCAGTAGCGCCACATAGGGGATGGCCAGTGAAATTCAGGTTTACTATGTTAAAAAATATATTTTCGTTAAAAAGTTTGGATTAGAAAAATATACACTTTTGGAATCTTCAGAGCATGAGGAATCCAAAAATCCTTGTTTGCATTTGCACAGATACCTGCATGGCCCACCATATTGTTCAATATGGACGACCTAAAATATATAGCCTAATTTGTGCTATCTTGGATTCTAGACAACCAACCTTAGTTAATATGTTTCCAGGTCAAGGAGTCCAATAAAGACCTCAATGTAGTTATTATATAAAAGCAAGAAAACAAATGTAAATGGAAAATATAGTCTTTATATTTGTGTAATATCAACACATCATTGACTTTATTACACCACAGGTTTACAGATGTAAAGAAATGGGTGAAAAACTCCATTGTTTCTGTTGTTTTCAAAGAGAAGAAAAGAAAAGAAGAGGGCGGGGAGAGCAAGGAGAACAATCTATCAGTAATAGAAAACATGTCAAGGATATACAAATGGCATAAACCAACAGATACAGTATGTACATGAGATTAGACATAAGGTGCAAGGTGGTGACACTTTGGTAGGTCTACACTAGCAGCAGGTATGTACATGAGATTACACATTAACTTGCAAAAACAGTATTGACAAGTTATAAGATTGAACTATATACAATAATATCATCTATCATTCTTTTACGGCCCTTCATCACTGTTAGGAGGGTCATTTTCAGCATTACAGTCTGCGTCGTTTTCGCAGTCACTTCCAAACAAAGTTCTGTGCAAGTTGTGTCTCCTGCATGAACATCTCTGGGTTGTACAATGGGTTTTGCACTGACATCTGACCAACTCTACAATGGCCTGTGGTGCAGGAGGAACCTTTGTGGTAGTAGGTAGTATCTCACCATGGCTCCATGTTTGAGTGGGTCAAAAAGACTCTGCCACGTCACAGTGGCTTGGCACCACACCCTACTTTGATCATGCACACGTTCAATGTTCTCCTCAAGGGCACCAACGGTAGGAGGCAACTTGCTGCTTTATGCCAGATGTTTGCAAAACAGATACCACCTTAGGTCAGGAATGTTTGTTATATGGATGCCCCTTGGGCAGTACATCATACAAAGTTGGCCAATGCATCATTCACCTCCTGTGTTAGGTCGCCTTCCTCTGTTAGTTTCTGTTAGTGGTCAGATGTCAGTGCAAAACCCATTGGACAACCCAGAGAAGGTCATGCAGGGGACACAACTTTGTTTGCACAGAACTTTGTTTGTGTGGAAGTGACTGCGAAAACGACACAGACTGTCTGTAATGCTGAAAATGACACCCCAGACAGTGATGACGAGCTGTAAAAGAATATTCCTGAATGATAGATCTAGTAGATATTGTATGTATATAGTTCAATCGTTCATACTGTTTTTGCACCTTAATGTCTAATATCATACCTGCTGCTAATGTAGACCTACCAAAGTGTCACCACCTTGCACCTTGTGGCTTTTTTCCCCCTAATTTTTATCGCTCGATTCTGTAACCCCTTTTTCACCCAGTGCCAATTAGCTAAGTGATCCTGGGCACTACACTCCCCCCACCAGCCTAGGGAGGCCAAGGCCGAGCTCATGCCTCCTTCAATGCATGAGAGCCAACTGACCTTCTTGTCACCTGACAGGGGGGAGTTTCCCTGGTTGGACGTAGCGTGTGGAAGGAACACGTTATTCCAACCAGTTCCCTTCCCCTCCATCAGGCGCCCCGGCTGACCAGGGGGAGGAAGTATAGTGACCAGGATTACTACATGTTTTTGTGAGGGTATTAACTACCCTAGGAGACACGGGAGAACATGCAAACTCCACACAGAGTAGGCCCTTTCGCCTTATGGCTAACCTCATGTACATACTGTATCTGTTGGTTTACGCCACTTGTATATCCTTGACATGTGTTCTATTACTGTTAGATCTCCTTGCTCTCCCTGACCCCCCCCCCTCTTCTTTTCTTTTCTTCTCTTTGAAAACGGAAAAGGGTTTTTCCACCCTTTTCTTTACACCTGTAAACCTGTAAAGTCAATGATGTGTTGATACTACACAGCTATAAACACTATGTTTTACATTTACATTTGTTTTCTTGCTTTTCTATAATCCTGAGAACTACATTGAGGTCTGTATTGGACTCCTTGACCTGGAAAATATATTTAATTAAGGTTGGTTGTCTAGAATCCAACGTAGCACAAATTAGACTATATATATTTTATGTGGTCCATATTGAACATGCAATATGGCGGCCATGCAGGTATATGTGCAGATGCAAACAAGGATTTTTGGATTCCCCATGCTCGGAAGATTCCAAAAGTGTTATAGTTTTGCTAATCAAAAATTCGTAACAAAAGTATATTTTCTAACATAGTCAACCTGCATTTCCATGGCCATCCCCTAGGGGGCGCTGCTGCAAGTCCCTGTGCACTATCCTTTAGGTCTCTATTGGATTCCTTGGCCCAGAAAACATAGGATTAGCATATTTAATTAACTGTCTATGTCGTCTAGAAGCCAAGGTAGCACAAATTATATATTTTATGGCGGCCATTTTGAACGTCCAATATGGCGGACATGCAGGTGTCTGTGCAAATGCAAACATAGATTTTTGGATTCCCCATGTTCTGAAGATAAAAAAAATGTATAGTTTTGCTAATCTCCACAAATTTTGAACGAAAGTATATTGTTTTACATAGTGAACCTGACTAAATAGCTGCCACAGCTGTGACTCACTCCAAATGTACTTAAAGTACCAAAAGTAAAAGTACTAAAATGTTTGAAAATAGCAGATCTACAAGCTCACAACGCGTCGCGATGCGACACGTTGTGAGCTTGTAGATCTGCTATTTTCAAATAGCCTATATGTATAAAATAGGTAATGTATAATGTAATAATTTATATCTGCAAAGTAACTAGTAACTAAAGTTTTCAAATTAATGTAGTGGAATAAAAGTACAATATTTGCCTCTGAGATGTAGTGGAGTAAAAGTAAAAGTATTGGAAATTGGAAATACTCAAGTAAATTACAAATACCTCAAAAGTTACTTTACACCACTGCACGTGTACAGCTGCTTAATATTCAGAACAGGCACAGTGTGTGCCAGATCCGTTGAAAGAGCGCGTCACGACACTGCCAATGTTTGGTCTCATGTAGTGACTGGAATGAACTCCCCATGGCAAGCATTACTTCCACATTCTGCTTGTTCTGGTTCTTATCTCTGAGCACACTGAAACTATTCTTTTGGCAGTAAAGGATTGAACTTTGAATATTATATGAATGTTCTTCGTTCACAAGTCTATGGGAGTGTTTGTTCGTGACTCTTTGGTCTGCGCTGCCTGGCAGTGAACTTCAGTCAGTGGTGTAAAGTAACTAAGTACATTTACTCAAGTACTGTACTACAATTTTGAGGTACTTTTGCTTTACTGGAGTATTTCCAGTTTTCAGTACTTTTACTTCTACTCCACTACATCGTGGCAAATATTGTACTTTTACCACTACAATTATTTGAAAACTTTAGTTACTAGTTACTTTGCGGATATAAATTATTACATTATAAAACATATATTAGCCACTTTAGCCCTATTTTATACATAGGCTATTTGCAGGGGTGCACATAACTGGTGCGCAGGTGCGCATGCGCACCCAAAATAAAAAATGCGCACCACATCAGGCGACGCAAGGCGCTTTTGCGCACCAACAGCTGGGACAGGAATTTCCAAGCTTTTATTTTTTAGCAAAACTAAAAAATAAAAGCCTGGAGATCGAGGCTAGGAATTTACTTCCTGAAGCCACACTCACACAATCACTCTAAAGCACCCGTCGGCCCCATGTACAGCCATTAGGCACAGGGGTAGAGATATGGCCATGACTCGCGTCGCCTCGCATCGCCTCACATTGCCTCGCTGCGTGCACGCAGCCAGCAGCGGCTGTTAAGAGGCACTCGTCACCGAGATGAACGCACCGTAATGGTGCAAAATATGCCGTGAACGTCCCAATCTGGCGGATAAAATCAGCGCAACAGCACAGGGCACAAACCTTGGGGGCTTTACCTAACAGCGAAAAGAGAAAAAAAAACGGCGAATGAGAAAAAAAAACGGCGAAAATCGGCGGAATTTAGAAGCAGAGCGTCCCCCCCCGTTGACAAAACTGACCTAAAAAGTTATGTGCACCCCTGGCTATTTGAAAATAGCCAAGCTTGTAGATCTGCTATTTTCAAACATTTTAGTACTTTTACTTTTGGTACTTGTAACAGAGTATTTATACACTGTGGTATTGCTACTTTTACTGAAGTAAAATATCCGAGTACTTTTTCCACCACTGCCTCTACATGTATTGTATGTGTGTTACAGAAATTCTTTCACAAAAAACAATTTCCATTAATGTTGTCCCTTCTGACCATCTTTCTTCATCGTGCAGAATGTCCCATTTCAAGTTTTCAAATGCATACATATCATTTGAAAATAGCAGATCTACAAGCTCGGCTATTTTCAAATGGTAGAAATATACAGTATATGGGGCTGAAGTGGTTAACGTATGTTTTTCTTTTTAGTTATTTAGTTTTGATTTGTTTATTTTGAGCACATTTATTGTTTGATTATGTTGAAACGAAACACAAAAAGAAAAATAAATACAAAAATATAGCTGCAAGCAGCGATAATACGGGGCCAGTGAATAGAGAGAGAGAGAGACATGGAAACGGAATAGATTGAAGAGAGAGAGAGTGACATGGAAACAATAGATTGATGAGAGAGAGAGATGGAAACATAATGGTTTGATTGGACATCTCAACCTACTGCCATTAACAGGATTCGAACTCTCAACCTTCAGACTAATAGGCTGCAACACTACCTATAGTGCTATAGCTTTGTCCGGGCTGATATTGTCTGTTGAAGATCATAAACTCTTGCCTTCTTTCATGAACCAAGCCCCTGTTTCACTAACACTAAGATCACTCGTTCACAAACCATTTACCAATGAAGAAATTGTACATCTCCTCAGAACCAAAACTAGTGAAAGTAGCCGATCTACAAGCTCACAAACCATGAAAAGTTGTGAGATTGTAGATCAGCTATTTTCAGAATGAAGTATGTCATACGTTGAAAAAACGTACTCTCAAATAAGCATTTCAGGTTATTTTTACCATTTGCACATGTATTCATTGATACAGTCATGTTGTTTGCAATTCAACTTAAATTAAGTCTGCATCAAGTGAGGCTTGAACTGGCGACCTTGAGATTGAGATTCATTTAAGGGAGACGCCATTGGCCCAACAGACAAGTAACTGTGAAAAAGGAGATCAGACAGATGATACAGTTTCACACAAATAGCTGAAAAATCCTGGGTTTAAGTGTTTTTCAAACTGCTCAAAATTGCGGACAATCTAAGGGCGGAGCTTAATGGTCAAATCGATACGTGTGTTCCTCATGAGTCAAGGCACATGTGTAAGCAAGTTTCACGACTTTCGGCCAAACGAGGCATGACTTATGCCTGTTTAAAGTCTGCCTTTTCAAAAAATTGCTATAGCGCCCCCTTTTGGCCAATTGGAGTGAGATTGGTTTCAGTGATATTTGGAATGACCCTGTACATTTCTGCCAAGTTTCAAAGAAATGTGAGTCTGCATGAATGTTTTAGGCACAGATGAATAATTTTCATAAAACTGTAATAGTTCAAATCTATCTCCTCCTGGGAGTTTTGAGCAATCTGCACGAAACATTTTACACATGAACTTTGGACCACTGCCTACAAAAATTTCCAACGGATTTTCCATAAGTGAAAAAATGCAGAAGTTAGGAGCCAATGACTGTTTTTCATATAATTCAAAATGGTGGGCGATCTAAAGGTCAGAGGTCAAAAGTCAGACCACGAAAGTTGTCGGGCATGAAGAGACGCATGTGTGTATCGAAGTTTCATGGTTGTAGGTCAAACAGGGCATGAGTTGTACCTGTTCAAAGTTGGCACTTTCAATTGAGTGCTATAGCGCCACCCTTTGACGAATGAGTGTGAGAATTATTTCTTGGTAGTTTTTCATGAGCATCTACCATATGGCCGCGTTTCGTAAAAAGCGTATGCACGGTTAAGCCAGAACTGGCAAAAACAAGTATTTTTCAAACTGCTCAAAATTGCGGAAAATCTAAGGGCGGAGCTTAATGGTCAAATCGATACGTGTGTTCCTCATGAGTCAAGGCACATGTGTAAGCAAGTTTCACGACTTTCGGCCAAACGAGGCATGACTTATGCCTGTTTAAAGTCTGCCTTTTCAAAAAATTGCTATAGCGCCCCCTTTTGGCCAATTGGAGTAAGATTGGTTTCAGTGATATTTGGAATGACCCTCTACATTTCTGCAAAGTTTCAAAGAAATGTGAGTCTGCATGTATGTTTTAGGCACAGATGAATAATTTTCATAAAACTGTAATAGTTAAAATCTATCTCCTCCTGGGATTTTTGAGCAATCTGCACGAAACGTTTCACACTTGAACTTTGGACCACTTTCTACAAAAATTTCCAACGGATTTTCCATAAGTGAAAAAATGCAGAAGTTAGGAGCCAATGACTGTTTTTCATATAATTCAAAATGGTGGGAGATCTAAAGGTCAGAGGTCAAAAGTCAGAGTGTGAAAGTTGTTCAGCATGAGATTGTGAGAATTATTTTTTGATCGTTTTTCATGACCATCTACCATATGGCCGAGTTTCGTAAAAACCGACTGCACGGTTCAGCCAGAACTGCGAAAAGTGGCAGAAGAAGAAGAAGAAGAAGAAGTGACAGAATAATGCGAATAACAATACGTGTCCAGAGCAGAGCTCTGGCCCCGTAAAAAGGAACATTATTTTAAACCAACAACCACGTTTCCCTGTGTCTCTCCTTCCGACCAACTCGGTCCCTGACAGTGCTGTAACGCAACTACCTTTTGCTGGTAACTAGTAACGTAACTAGTTACTCTTTCCCATTCAGTAACACCGTTATAGTTACTGTGATTTAAATATGTGCGTTACTTGCGTTATTTGACTGAACTGATTCCCCTTGCGGAGTCTGTCATCTAACTTACAGGCGATGTGCTCTCAATAGTAACATGAGAAAGTGAAAGTGGCAGAGCGGAGTGATGATTGGTTAACGTATGGTAGAATTTCAGGGTAAGCCAATCAGAGACCGAGTTGGGAGGGAGGGTCTTGCCTTTTGGGGAAAATATACACACAAACACAGGCAAACACACACACACAAACTCGGCAACACGGCCGCCACCAACACACACAATGGCGAAATCATCACTGTTGAATATGTGGCCTTCAGAGAACTAATGAGCAAAATACCAGTGAAAGCAGCAAGGCCACTAAAGTGCAGAAATACGTATAATTGTTCCACTACATTTCATAATGACAATTGCTACAATGGTCTTTTTCTCTCACTGTGCCACAGAGCAACACTAAAAGTGTGTGTGTGTGTGTGTGTGTGTGTGTGTGTGTGTGTGTGTGTGTGTGTGTGTGTGTGTGTGTGTGTGTGTGTGTGTGTGTGTGTGTGTGTGTGTGTGTCTGTGTGTGTGTGTGTGTGTGTGTGTGTGTGTGTGTGTGTGTGCGTGCGCGTGTGTGTGTGTAATACAACATTGGCACAGGGGAGGTCATCACTGGCACACTGACATTAGTGTGAGAGAGGTTTTTTCTTTAAAAAAAAGAAAAAAGGTTTAGTCAGTTAAATTAAGTCCACTCAATTTGTATTCAATTCAATTCAATCTTTATTTCAGACCCAGGAGGATCCATATCACAAGAAAACAACACCACACAATAAAAACAGAAAATAAAATAAAATAAATAAAAATAATGCAAATAGCTCACAATGTTCAGTTTCTGACATACAGACATGTGCGCCAATGGTTCCACAGTCTAGAGGTGAACCTGACAGAGCTTCGTGTGGGGTCTGTTATGACAGCGATTATGTCATTTACTGACTCCGATGCTCTACACATAAACCTATACATAAGGTTGCGTAGCACAGCAGCACAGGTGGGTACCCCAACACTAACAAACATCTGGCTTGCACTGGAGCTTCTTGGAGCTCTCAGCAGCAGCCTCATGCAGTCATTATAGGCCACTGTAAGGCGCCTGAAGCTGCCTTGCCTGAAGCGACTCCAAAGGTGGGCAGTATACAGTGGTGTACAGAAGGATCTAAACAGTGAGATCTTCACAGGTACTGAGCACATGCTAAATTTGCGGCACAGCATGTTTGCTTGGGCATACAGCTTACGCCGCTGCCTATAGATGTCTTTGTCATCTGTTAGGTCATTGGAGATAATATGTCCCAAATAAGTAATCTCACTGCACACACTAAGGGCAGTGCCAGCCAGGTAGAAGTCAGGAAAGGTAGATAGTCTGTCTTCCCTACTTCGGACAATCATGACCTTACTCTTTTTAGCGTTGTATTTTATATTAAAATCAAAGCCATACTGTGAGCATATCCTCAGTAGCTGTTGTAGCCCAGCACTATATGGACTAAAGATGACCAAATCATCTGCATACATCAGGTGATTAATTAACGAGTCACCAACTCTACACCCTGTCCCACATGCATTTAACATCAATGATAAATCATTCATATAAACATTAAAAAGGAATGGAGAAATTATTCCTCCTTGACGGACACCATTGGTCACATGAAAAGGAGCAGATATTGACTTCCCCCATTTTACCCTCATTGTCTGGTGAGCATACCAGAACACCAAGATTCTGACTAGGAAACTTTCATTTTACGCTCTCAAGAGTTAAAGATCCGAAGAGTCCATTTGGTTACCAACTCTCCATCATTTAGCTGGGGACCACGAACCCCCTCAAGTACCACTGGTGGTCCCCGGACCACTGGTTGAGAACCACTGGTTTAACCCATTCAAATCGGGTAATCATCTGTGTCATTTTTTATTTTAGCTGTATATATATGTCACAGTATGAATATGAAACCAGTCAGATTGAAAAAGGTGCACTCGTTTTAGCTTAGGCGAGCGAGTTGCTGTGCCGTGGCGATCGTAAATTGTCGTTGTATATATATATATATATATATATATATATATATTTATTTTATTTTTTACTTAAGTAAAGTAACTATACTATAGTTACTTTCATAATTTAGTAACTAGCAAAGTAACTCGTTTTTTGGGAGTAGTTTTTGGAGCAGTAACGTCGGAGGTACCGAGACTAGGGGGACGACAATTTACGATCGCCACGGCACAGCAACTCGCTCGCCTAAGCTAAAACGAGTGCACCTTTTTCAATCTGACTGGTTTCATATTCATACTGTGACATATATATACAGCTAAAATAAAAAATGACACAGATGATTACCCGATTTGAATGGGTTAAACCAGTGGTTCTCAACCAGTGGTCCGGGGACCACCAGTGGTACTTGAGGGGGTTCGTGGTCCCCAGCTAAATGATGGAGAGTTGGTAACCAAATGGACTCTTCGGATCTTTAACTCTTGAGAGCGTAAAATGAAACCATAGATCTTTAACTCTTGAGAGCGTAAAATGAAACCAAATGGACCCTTATAGATCTTTAACTCTTGAGAGCGTAAAATGAAACCAAATGGACTCTTATAGATCTTTAACTCTTGAGAGCGTAAAATGAAACCAAATGGACTCTTATGGTACCAACATCAATACAGCATGGATGGAATTGTGGACAAAATGTTATCCAAGGACAACAACATATTCTAAGTCTTGGGTCTGAGAGGCTAAATCTCATCAAACGATGGTCCATGGCTCAAATGCCGAATAAATAATGGTTCTTGATATGAAAAGGGTGAAAACCCCTGGGTTAAACTAACCCTAGTGTCTACAAGCTCACAACATGTGACGTTGGAAAAAAGGAGGGTGCCAAGGATAGAGCCCTGGGGGATCCCATGCAGTCAACGTATCAAGGGTTTAAGTGGTTGAAACCGAAGGTAATGCACATTAGCCTCCATCGGATGGATGGATGGATGGATGGATGGATGGATGGATGGATGGATGGAAGGATGGATGGATCATGAGGAAGAGAGAGAGAGTGACACAGGAAGAGAGAACAGGTGTTATCCCGTCTGTTCATTCGTAGGTCTCCTATGGGCACTCTAATCTGTTCAACTGGCAGAAACAATCTCTCGCTCCCCCCCCCCCCCCTCTCTCTCTCTCTATTTATTTATCTCCCCCCCCCCCCCCCCACACACACACACACACACACACACACACGCACACACACAGTACACGTAGGCGCGCTTACACACACTGAAGACAGGCTGATGGAGTGATCTTTTATGGAGCCTATTATGTGGATGTGTGTGTGTGTGTGTGTGTGTGTGTGTGTGTGTGTGTGTGTGTGTGTGTGTGTGTGTGTGTGTGTGTGTGTGTGTGTGTGTGTGTGTGTGTGTGTGTGTGTGTGTGTGTGTGTGCGTGCGTGCGTGCGTGCGCGCGGATCCCTGGAAGCAGGATGGATGACAATAAAAAACAGTGACATTTTGTGAATAGTCATCCCTCCTGCTCCCCATGGCTTGTAATGGATTCTGCCAGACACGCATGCACGCACGCTCACACGCACGCACGCACGCACACATACACACACACGCACGCACGCACGCCGGTGGTGGAAAGTAACTAAGTACATTTACTCAAGTATTGTATTTTGGACAAAACACTGGCTAAGGCTATAGGCCTATAATTTTCGGAGCTGTTCAGCTTACCTTCTTTGTCTTTAATGATCGGCACTAACACAACAGAGAGCATAGAATCAGGTAAAAACCTGTGAACAAAGAAACCTGTAAAACACATCGCAATTACAGGACACCGTTTCTTACTGGCAAATGTAAGATGTTCAGCTGTTATATTGTCCAGACCACAGGCCTTATTCAGGCCTTAATCACCATGGAGTGACAATCACATCATCATTGAAGTCTACGTTATCCACTACAAACAGGTTACTTTTCACACAGTTGAACAGCTCAAAATACTGATTGCATCAAAGCCACTCACTCCATCTATGTTTGATGGAAGACATGTTATACAATTATTTATATTTTTTATCTCCTTCCAGAAATCATTTACATTATTCTTATGCAACTTCCTTGCCAGAGAATCTGACCTCATTGTGTGTTCATTTCTTTTGATAAAAAAAGGACATATTTAAGCATTAGTGTGGTTTTTCTCTTCAAACAGAGGTCCATGTCTACCTTTGCCTGACTGCCCATATTTTAAAAGCCTTTCTAGCGTTGATCTGCATTGAGCTCTTCAACATGGTCATTCCATCCTGGCTTACCATTATACACTTTTGCACTTTTTATACACTTTTTTACCAGTGGTCCTTGAGGGGGTTCCAGGTGGTCCCCAGCTAAATGATGGAGAGTTGGTAACCAAATGGTCCCTTATAGGTCTTTAACTAGGTCTTTAACAAGAGTTACATTATTGTTAAACATCTGCATCACTTAATTTACAAGAAGTCTACACAATTAGAGAATGTAGAAGAATTGTTATTTTGATCAACGTTTGCCTGTTATCTCTCCTAATGGTACCAACATCAATACAGCATGGCTGGAATTGTGGACAAAATGTTATCCAACGACATGCAACGACACGCACGCACGCAGACATGGACGCACGTCCATGTCTACCTTTGCCTGACTCTGCCCATATTTTAAAAGCCTTTCTAGCGTTAATCTGCATGGAGCTCTTCAACATGGTCATTCCATCCTGGCTTAGCATTATGCACTTTTGCACTTTTTATACACTTTTTTACACTGATGTTTGTAGAGAGGCCTGCTGGAGATACACAGATACTCCACAATAGATTCATACAGGGAACATAATAGATTGCAGTATTAATGAATTAATGAATGTATGGTTGCAGACAACAAGTGTCTAAAACATTTGGCAATTGCCATCCCCAAATGACGCCCATGCCTCTTCCACGTGTTCACTCTTTATACTTCTTTTCTTTCCCTCCGCCTGCGTTTGTGTTCTGTTCTATCATTGTGTCTATGTGTGTACGTATACTCCTGTTGACATTTGAGGGTAGCGAAATATAGCAAGCCCATGTCCTCTGTTTAAAATGCGTCATCCCTTGACACTCATGAATACTGTTTTCACAAGCGCCCACGTATGGCTCCACTTACAGCCCAAGGACTCGGCAAGAGCTATTGTATGACTAGGTAAAGTACTTCATGCAAGTGTTGCGCTCCATTGACAATGAGTCATATTTCTTTTGGGCCAGCGCTCCGCCAGCCCCACTGAAAGAAAACGTTTCAATGCCAAGTAGCGTTATCCTTGAGTAATACTGTATGTGAATCTAAAGCGACTACACAGTATGAGGATAAATATAACTGGAAATGTTTCAGTTCCATTTAGAATTAAAGCGAGCAAAAGATACAGATAGAGGAGAAGATAAATAATCTGCCAGCCTTGATTGCGTGTTGCATGCTGTAATGATAGAAAAGCCGGCTTGTGATGCACTGCAGTAGCTGACAGACAGGATAGTGTATCAACCATGTAATCGCAACATCCCAAGTGCAGTTCCACGGTTTGACCGCTTAACCTGTTGTTGGTTGTCTAGATTTCATACCATTTACTCTAGTCATTCATCATTTACGAGTCGTTTTGGATGAGTGTCTGCTAAATGTCTAACTTGTAATTGTAAAATTGAGAGCTCTCTGTAAACTAAATAAAGAAGAAAGAAAGAAATGCAAGTGTGTGACCGGCATAGATACCTCCAACCTTGCTATAAAGGTTTCTGAAAGTGAATGAGTTAGAGGATACTGCCACGGTGCCACAGTAATACTCTTTCGTTCCCATAAATGACCATCAGTGTGTTATTTACACCTTTAACTCCCAGGAGCTGCTCAGTGGCTGCTCAGTGGCTAACAATACAAGGTTAGCCAAGGTTAGCCATGTTTTACTTGGCAGCTATACTTTTGCCTGTGCTGGGTCAGGACTTAGGAGCAGGTGTGACTGTATGAAACACGGCATTGCTGAAAAATGACCTTGCGTACTCAGCAAATGTCTTCCATAGATACTGTAACATATCAGGGTGAATAAAGCAATTCTGTACACAAGTGACTCAGATAACACCTGTATTGTTAAATTTGCCAAGCTATTGTTGGTCTGATTGAGGATGATGAGATAAGCTATCGAAGAACAGTGGATGAGTTTGCTGGTTGGTGCAAGAGTAACTTCCTTCAGTTGAACATTAAGAAAACTAAGGAGGTTATATTTGATCTTAGGACTAGTGCTTATGATGCACACTAGTTATTGATGGGGATGGGGTGGTGACTGTGGAGGAATACAAGTACTTGGGTACAACGATTGATTCCAAGCTGACATGGAATTCCAACACTGATGCCATCTATAAGAAAGGTCAGCAGAGGCTGCATTTTATGCGCAGACTGAGGCAGTATGACGTGGAAATAAAGTTTAATGGTACTCTTCCATCGATCCTTCGTGGAGAGTATATTAACTTTTTGTTTAGTTTCCTGGTATGGCTCGTTATCATTGGTTAATAAGAACAAACTCCATAAAATCAACAATGTATCCAGCAAGATAGCTGGGGTGCGACTTGAGAGTATGGCAGCAATGTATGAGATCCAGGTGCTTAGGAAGGGGAAAGCTATTGCTAGGTAGGATAGAACACACACGTTATACAGTCAATACCACCTTTTACCATCAGGACGACGGTACACAGTGCCAATGTTGCAGGCCAGGGCTTCAAGATCATTTGTCCCTACAAGTATAGGACTCCTGAACAAACAGGCCCCATCTCAGTTCTGTGCATAAAATGTAATGTGATGCCTCTTGAATCATCATGACTGGTAGCCTTTTCTATTTTCCACTCTGTAAGAGAGGAGCTGTGTAGCACTGTCAATGCATTGTATGATCTGTCTCTGTATTGTGAATTTATGTTATGTTTTGTGAATTTATGTTATGTTTTGTGATTTTTTGTATCCTGATGGCTGCTTGGTACAAAATTAATTTCCGCAATGTCAATAAAGCTATCTATCATAGATATACATAACTAAAGTTATACTCAAATCAATAACATAAAACGTGTGCTGCTGTTATCCTGAAACAACACTAAGCAGTTATTTTATTTTTGGAAGTACAGGTTTTTACTAGTCAGGAGGTGAATCAGGCAACTAATCTTTCTTTGTGCTCTCTCTTTCTTTCTGTCTTTTCTTCAAGGTGAGCTAGTCCTGCCCCCCCCTGGCAACGTGGCCCTGCCCCGTCTCCCACAGACCTCGGACTAGTCCTCCTTCGTCTTCCTCCGCCTGGCCCACCTCACCTCCCTCCTTCCTCCGGGACACAGCTCCTCGCGCCCTCCCGGTTCCCAGCGCGTCCTCCACGATGTCTCTCCTCTCCTCCTCCTGCTTCCACTCCTCCCTCCTCCTGTCCCTCCTCGTCCTCCTCTTCTCCCTGCCTCCGCCCTGCCACCCGGAGTCGCAGCGCGGCGACGGGCAGCCCAACTTATCCACGACGGACCTGCCGTCCGCGTCCGCGTTCCCCGCCTCCTTCTCCCCCTTCTCCTCCTCCTCAATGAGCTATGGCAACTCCTCGCTGGCGCCTGCAGGCGCCGTGATGAAGAGGAAGAAGTGCGAGGAGCCGGAGGGGTGTGTGATGGAAATCTGAATGGGGACTCAGTCAAACAAGATAGACAAAATAAGGCAGAGACACGTTCACAGTTTAAGAAGGATGAGTGATATGTTTTGATATCAAAAGGAGTTCAGAACTTACAATTCAGCACAGAATTGCATTGGAAAACGGACCTAGTTGAAGTTAGTCACACACTGAATGGTTCAGGTTTAAATACACCCGGCCTCAAACACTTCTAAGTTCACACAGTACATAGAAAAGCCTTCTGTCACATACACACCTGGCCTGCCCCTCCCAGCCATAGACTTGTTGATTTGTTTATCACCTTAACATAGTGACAAAAGGGATGCAAATGGCTAGGAGCCGAGATGTCTAGAGCAGGGTGAAGTCAGATGACTAGGGGAAGAGGGAAGTTTAATTCAACTCAGACATTATTTCATTTAACCCATTAACCCAAGACCGGGAACGCATCTGTGTCACTTTAGATGTCTTTGGCTATTCAAAAATAGCAGATATACAAGCTCATAGCGTGGCACCGAGTGCCGCGCTATGAGCTTGTAGATCTGCTATTTAAAAAAAATCTTGAAACATTTTTTTTTAGATCTTTTTCAAAAAACTGTTAGGAGTTAGATTTAAAAAAAATCGTCTCAGGTCTTAAAGAGAATACACCATGAATTTAAAAAATAATAATAATATTTAATATCATATTGTTTATGTCCCTCAAACGTTTTTCAAAAGGTTTGAGCCTAAATCAAGCCTCAGATATACTCATTCCAACTAACTTCTCTCTACCAATCAATACCACATTGTCCTGTTTGGCACGGGGCGCTATTGAGCCAGTTTGTATGCATGTTATCTCCTGGTTCTGTGTGGAAAAAAAAGATAAGAAAAACAATAAGAAAAAAAGAAAAATATAAAAACTTTTTTTTTTGTTTTTTGGTTGGAACTGAAAAATGGGAGTGATTGTACCCTGACGTGACGTCACGTCAGGGACCAAATCAGTTTGGCCTGTTTTGAGACCAATTTACAGAAAACCCCAGATTTGCTGTGAAAGCCTGAGTGTTCAAACTCAGGTATTTTTGGGGATAGAAGAGAGGTAGGGGAGACCAAAAACACACAAAAAAGAAGAAAAAGTTAAAATTCATGGTGTAGTCCCTTTAAACAAGTGGTTCATTTACAATGTTCACTTGACTTGATAAAATCTCTTTGACAGGTGTCGGCCGGGTATCCTGCTGCCCGTGTGGCCGGGCCAGCCGGGGCTGGGCGAGCAGGTGGCCAGGGCGGTGATCTACTTCTCCTGCCTCATGTACATGTTCCTGGGCGTGTCCATCATCGCCGACCGATTCATGGCGTCCATCGAGGTCATCACCTCGCAGGTGAGGAGGAGGAGGAGAGAGGGAGGTGGATGGACAGATTGATGGGTGTAGGGGTTGGATGGATGCATGGACGAATGGCAGTGGTGTAAAGTAACTAAGTACATGTACTCAAGTACTCTACTTAAGTACAATTTTGAGGTATTTTTTACTTTACTGGAGTATTTCGAAATGTCAGTACTTTTACTTCTACTCCACTACATGTCAGAGGCAAATATTGTACTTTTACTCCACTACAATTATGTGAAAACCTTAGTTGGGCCTACTAGTTACTTTTTAGATTGTTATTATGATCACAAAACATTGTGCATTACCCACATCAGCGCCATATACATTTTGGCCATTTGAAAATGACCGATCTACAAGCTCACAATGCGTCGCGATGTGACGCATTGTGAGCTTGTAGATCTGCTATTTTCTAAAGATTTTTAGACATTTTATACATTTGAAAACCTGTGAAATGGGACATTCTGCATAATGAGTACTTTTACTTCTGTACTTTAAGTATATTTTGACACCAATACTTTTGTACTTTTACTCAAGTACATTTTGAATTACAAACTTTTGCTTGTAACGGAGCACTTCTACATTGCAGTATTGATACTTTTACTTGAGTAAAAGATATGAGTACTTTTTCCACCACTGATGGATGGATGGATGGATGGATGAATGGATGGATGGATGGATGGATGGATGGATAGATGGATGGATGGATCATGGGTCTCCAACAGTTCTGTTCTGTAAAAACAACTGCTTGGTTAAGAAAGGGATCTCAAACCACCTACAGCAGTACATACAGTAAGTGGTGAGTAGTAGTTGACGCCGATACCCCCAGGAATCCATTGCAAAGTCGATGCGAGTACATTTGTTTATGATTCAATCATAAATGATTGATCAAAGCCTACTGTTGTTGGAGCAAATGGAGGCCTTTGGCCTGCATTGTGTGAGAGGCACAATGCATCGGGCCTGTTGCTATAATCAGGGCACAATCATTGTCTGAGAATTGCAAAGCAAGGCCTATTTGGGCTCCTTAATGGGAACGGTATAGATTTCCATCTTGGTCCATTTATCCTGCGTGTCGGAGAAGATTGATCCGCCTTTTTCTTCAAGACAAGGAGACGGAGAAGACTCTGGGGGAAGGAAAGAAAGTGAAATGGGACTGACAGAGGGAGAGATGGAGAGACAGGCACAGTGATAGAGGGGCTAAAGAAAGAGAAATACGGAGAGAGGGAGAAAGAGAGACAGACAGAGGAAGAGAGTATGGCATACATCTCGGCAGGGAAAATGGAGTCGCAGCGTGTTGTGGTTGCGTGGTGTATATTTTGCCAGAGAGCCAGGGAAAGGGAGAAAGAAATAGGGAATGGGGATAGGTCGGTCTGCGTGCGTGTGTGGATAGGGGAATGAACACATACATATGATTTTTAGCGGCGCTGGCGCCGCTCTATACATAGTATAGAGCTCTATACATAGTATAGAGCGGTCCTGCTCTATACCTGGCTTTTCCGTCAACGTTCTGATTGGTCAGGTCTGGCAACGTTCTGATTGGTCAGGCCCGCCAAGGTTCTGATTGGTCAGACCCGTCAACGTGCTGATTGGTCAGCCGCTCTATACCTTTAGGTATAGAGCGGATCCTGCTCTATACCTGACTTTGTCCGTGTTCACCGTCAACGTTCTGATTGGTCAGACCCGTCAACGTTCTGATTGGTCAGACCCGTCAACAAAGTGATTGGTCAAGCTTCACGTGACACATGGCTATAAACACATTATAAACACATATCGATGACATGATGTATCAAAGGCGCCGCTACCTTCACACAAGGTGTGATTTTTATATAATGTATAGATTTCAGTCAGTAACACAGACGTCATAAGTAGATTTAACCATTTATTGCTAACAAATGGAATACAGTAACAGTTCAACCTGGCGTTAATGTATCTGCTCTTAAGATGTTCCCTATTCTTGTATTTGTTTTACTGAGGTTAAAGTTAGGAACAAGGTTAGGTTTAGGCATAGTTTTACTGAGGTTAAAGTTAGGAACAAGGTTAGGTTTAGGCATAGTTTTACTGAGGTTAAAGTTAGGAACAAGGTTAGGTTTAGGCATAGTTTTACTGAGGTTAAAGTTAGGAACAAGGTTAGGTTTAGGCATAGTTTTACTGAGGTTACGTTTAGGAACAAGGTTAGGTTTAGGCATAGTTTTACTGAGGTTATGTTTAGGAATAAGTTGGGTTTAGGGATAGTTTTACTGAGGTTATGTTTAGGAATAAGTTGGGTTTAGGGATAGTTTTACTGAGGTTACATTTAGGAATAAGGTTAGGTTTAGACATAGTTTTACTGAGGTTATGTTTAGGAACAAGGTTAGGTTTAGGCATAGTTTTACTGAGGTTACATTTAGGAATAAGGTTAGGTTTAGGCATAGTTTTACTGAGGTTATGTTTAGGAACAAGGTTAGGTTTAGGCATAGTTTTACTGAGGTTACATTTAGGAATAAGGTTAGGTTTAGGCATAGTTTTACTGA
>NC_139945.1:19331426-19543926 GCF_963454915.1 Gymnoscopelus microlampas | reverse complement strand
AAGAAACGTCAATCGAGTTCCATTTGTCTTTCTTGCTGTCACTATTTCACTGTCATCCTTCAGTCTGTACCAGTCTCTCCACATTCTCCAGCCTGGTCTCCCTGATGCGTTGTTTACACAAGCCCATAGATTTATTACATCTGTTAGTTCTTATCTCCTGTCACCTGTCTTTCTGATCGTCACATCACGTACCATCCCTCCCTCCCTCCCTCCCTCCCTCCACACACACACACACACACACACACACACACACACACACACACACACACACACACACACACACACACACACACACACACACACACACACACACACACACACACACACACACACACACACACACACACATCCCTGCAGGTGTGCGGACACCACTTCGCGGCCGGTGAGTTGGGCCCAGGGACCATCGTCGGCAGCGCCGCCTTCAACATGTTTGTGATCATCGGGATCTGCGTGTGGGTGATCCCCGAGGGGGAGACCAGGAAGATAAAACACCTGCGCGTCTTCTTCATCACCGCCTTCTGGAGCATCTTCGCCTACATCTGGCTCTACCTCATCCTGGCCGTCATTTCACCAGGAGAGGTGGAGGTGAGAGAGAGAGAGAGAGAGAGCGTGGCTGCAGTGTGCACAAAGCAGTGTTGATTTTGACAGCACATTTTGATTTAGTTTTAGTCATAGTCTTTTGAATAAAATTCGATTTAGTTTTAGTCATATTTTAGTCATCTGAAATGTTTTAGTTTTGTCGACTAAATATCATAAGATTTTAGTCGACTAAATCTACAGTTGATTTAGTCTACTAATGTATCTTGGCGGTGCCTTGATGGCGTCGTAATAACTTCCATTCTGAAAATAGACGATCTACAAGCTCACAATGAATTTACTTAAGTACTGTACTTAAGTAAAAAAAAAAATAGGTATTTGTACTTTACTTGAGTATTTCCAATTTCCAATACTTTGGCTTCTACTCCACTACATCTCTGAGGCAAATACTGTACTTTTACTCCACTACAATTATTTGAAAACTTTACTTATTAGTTATTTTTCAGATATCATTTATGATATTATGAAACATACATTAACCACTCCAGGCCTATTTTATACATAGGCTATTTGAAAATAGCAGATCTACAAGCTCACAACGCGTCGCATCGCGACGCTTTGTGAGCTTGTAGATCTTCTATTTTCAAATATTTGAGTACTTTAACTTTTGGTACTTTAAGTACATTCTGATGCCAATACTTTTGTACTTTTACTCAAGTAAATTTAGTTGGATACAAGCCTTCAACCGTTACCACATGTGGGTTGGAATGCATTTTAAAAAATCTGTTTGAGTTTTCCTATCAAAGTGATAACATAACAAGCATAACATTTATAATGCGGGTTTGTGTGATTTGGAGACATCTATCCCGGTGCACCTCTAGCAACTAAAGTGCCAAAAAATAGAACTAAATACAAGCGTGCTCCTTTGCTGCACGCCGGTGTACCTGGTTCAAGCAGGTGGGCGGTAGCTGGTGCAAATTGTGGTCCTCGTTGACACCAAAATTGCAGTGCGCTGTGCCTTTCCTCCCACATTGGGACAGCAAGTCCCCGAAATAACAAAACATAATGCAGATGAGGGAAAATCTCGCCACTGCAACTCAGGAAATTGTCAGTTTGTGTGTGCCTCACACCATTGCGCCCACCCCTAAATAGGACTAAAACTCAAGAAGAGAGTCATCTGATTTGACGTGTAATGGAGGAGTATACCATAGAACAGTGGTTCGCAAAGTTGGGGTCGGGACCCCCAGGGGGGTCCCAAATTATTTTGGGGGGTCCCCAGATGATTAGCTTAATGTCCATTGTTTTCTCACTCAACTGTAAACAAACCAGTATAAGTGTATGCAGGGTATCTGCACATTTATAAAGTTACAATTTAATGCCAATCTAATGCCAAATTTGACATATTGCCAAATATTACATAAGACAGAGGCAAACATTGTGAAAATAGCCGATCTACAAGCTCACAACGCCTCGCAGTGCGAGGCGTTGTGAGCTTGTAGATCGGCTATTTTCACAATGTTTATCTGTGGAACCGAGTCAAACTAAATGTAATGCCTACAATTCCATCTGCTTGTCAGGGTGAGGGGTCCTCAGTTCAAATATGATTATTTTGGGGGGTCGCTGGGGGTGTGTGTGTGTGTGTGCGTGCGTGCGTGCGTGCGTGCGTGCGTGCGTGCGTGTGTGCGTGTTTCAGCTTGTTTAGAGCAGCCTTCTGTTCACTTGTTTTTATGAAAGAAAGTGGATTGGAAGTCAAGCAATACTCAGCTACATTGATTATTATTATCCAAAGCGACTTACAATAAGTGCATTCAACATAGGTAGGCAAGAAAACTACTAATCACCAGAAGTCTTAATCAAGCAACTTAAAAACGGTCTGGGGGGCTCACAAAAGCCTGAGTAGATGGTAAAATGACCCAAAGTTTTTTTGAAAGTGAAATATCCCTTTAAGTGCATTCTCTTCTAAAACAAGCAACTAAGAATATACCTAGTGCTGAAAAGTGCAATATATTAGCTAGCTACTTTCTTAAACAGATGAGACTAGTAGGAATATCAAATGAGCAAGAGCTAAAACAAATAAATCTATCGAATAAACAAGATCCAATAAAACAAGAGCTTGTACAACTAACAGGCCAGCAAGTAGGCAAGGCGAAGAGGAAGGGTAGTGTTTCCTGAAGAGGTGGGTTTTCAGCCTGTGGTGAAAGATGGGCAGTGACTCTGCTGTCCTGACATCAGTGGGGAGTTCATTCCACCACTGTGGGGCCAGAACAGAAAAAAGCTGTGACCGTGTAGATCGGCCAGAAGGACCACTGAGCGACGAGGCAACCAGTCGCCCGAGGCGAATTACATTCCTAATACCTCATTTGTTTCATACATTCATTCTCCTCTAGGTGTGGGAGGCTCTGGTGACTCTGCTGTACTTCCCCGTGTGCGTGATCCTCGCCTGGGTCGCCGACCGCCGCCTCCTCTTCTACAAGTACATGGGCAAGCGCTACCGCGCCGACAAGCGCCACGGCATCGTGGTGGAGACGGAGGGCGACCTGACGCCCGTCAAGGGCGGCGGCATGGAGATGATCATGGACGGCAAGCACGGGAGCACCATCGTGCCCTCTGAGAACTGTGGTGCGGGGTCCCAGGACGGGCTCACCACGGCCAATAACGTGGGGACATCGGCCTCTAGCAGCACCATGGTCAATATGGAGAGCACCAAGGAGCTGGACGAGAGCCGCAAAGAGGTGAGGAGAGAAAGAGAGGTGTGGATGAGAGGAGAGAGAGGCAGATGGAGGAGAGAGAGAGTGTGTGTGTGTGTGTGTGTGTGTGTGTGTGTGCGTGTGCGTGTGCGCGTGCGCGTGTGCGTGTGCGTGTGCGTGTGCGTGTGTGTGTGCGTGCGTGCGTGCGTGCGTGCGTGCGTGCGTGCGTGCGTGCGTGCGTGCGTGCGTGCGTGCATATGAGAGAGAGAGAGTACTGATGGTAATATTTGCGAACGCGGAAGGAGGCGCGAGCCGCGCCTCCGCCCAAGTGGAGCATACTATGAAACTCTGCTCGGCTTGTGTCTCTGTCTGTGTGTGTGTGTGCAGTATGTGTGCACTGCCTGCACTGCCTGTGTGCAACCAACAGAGTGCGCCAGAGTGCAGTCAAAACACACACACACACACACACACACACACACACACAGTCCGTAAATACACAATATTTTCGAGCTGCGTTCGCTTCCAGCGTTCGCGCGTCTTACTTGTAGTAAGAGAGCAAAACATATCAAATCATGTCAGTGAGTTTAGTTTCAGTGAGAGGAGGAAAGTGGAGAAATGGAGGGATGAGAGAAACTGTGCGTGGGAGAGAGAGGAAAAACACTCAGGCGGGCTGTTATCAACACTTGAATCCTTTGGGCAACATTTTGTCAACATTCAACGACTCTGAGAAGCCTTTCTCACCACGCTGTGTTATTCTCTTTTACATCTGACAAACACATGGTGTTGTTAAAGTGCAGAGCAACATAGCAGATGACTTCCCCATATGTGACAGTTCTAGAGGTGCTAATAGAACACTAAGGAGAGCGAAACAGAATAACTGATTCTGTCAGTGGGTGAGAAATATACATAATGATAATTATAACAATAACATTCGTGGTTATCTGTAACCACTTATTATTGTCCTTTCCCCATTGAAGTAGGCTGCTTTAAATAGCTGAGGGAACAATTTTCTCTGTTTTTGTGATTCCATTTGAGACCATAATCATTTCCATACTGGTGACAGCTGTTCTAACAGAGTGTTTGATGATTGGCCTTAATTTTGCCTCCTACTTGGCAGAATTGACACACATACAGTACAATACCCTGATTACGATGACGTTTCATATTTTGTACAGTTTACTTTAGACTAAACGATATGCTTTTAACTCTTAATTATCTGTATCTGGGCATCAATGTATCCATCTATTACAGGTTAAATCGGGGGGGGGGGGGGGGGGAGTTTGAAGGGATCAGTTAAGGACACACGCACGCACGCACGCACTCACTCACATACGCACACACATTCACTACATTGAGATGCCCAAGCAACTACAGTCTTGTACCGTAAGTTATCGGGCAGAAAGCTGAGAGCTGTGAACACTAGATAGGATTTGTTATGACAGTACAAAGAGATGGAGGGCGCAAGGCGGTGACAGACGGGAGATGGAGAAGAGATAAGTCGGGGGGCCGGAGACGTGGCCGAGGACAGACACAAAATGACACGCAGGGATGAGCAAAGAGACACGGGAAATGAGAAATGTCAGGCAGACCCAGGCTCTAGGATGGGCGGCCTTCTGCCTCGACCGTGTCGGGGGAAAAGAAGAGAGAGAGAGAGAGAGAGGGAGAGGTAACAATAGTAGCAAATATAAAAGATACTCCGGGGAGCGGGTCCCCGGATGTGGAATTAGTGGCAGGCCTTACTGGAGCTTGAGTCCGTACAGCATTCACTTTGTTTCATTACTTCCTCTACAGTCCCACCTGTTTTCACAGGCAGCACTCGGACCAAAGTGCCTAAAATGTAAGATTTGAGCCTTTTTTTATGTACAAAAAAGGACAACATTTCGATGTAAGGTTACATCTTCGTCAGGTCCATGGCCTGACGAACATGTAACCTTACATCGAAACGTTGTCCTTTTTTGTTCTGCGCTTTGCACCCAGTGACCGACATAAAAAAAAGGCTCAAATCATCCGAATTGCTCCAGCGCCAATTCTTTATTCAGTTACACACGTCCGCTCCTGAGATGCACCGGAACAGCCTGATTTTGGCTTGAGGCACCCCTCAAGGCATCCCTTTAATCCTGCCTAAAATGTAAATGTGAAAATGTAAATGAGAGTGCAGGCGTGGAGGTTGGGGAAGTAAATGGGTGGTTTGGTGAGTGCTTGTTTGTCATCACTGTCTGGGAGTTATCGGGTGTCCCGCTGCAGAACGGTGATTGAATCAGGCCCAAAACCCCCCAGCAGGAGCCTCAGCATTAATATGATCAACAGCAGACTGTCACGGTGCGGGGCAGAGAATTGTAGGACCCAAGCGCAGACAGTGACGCGGAGACAGAACGGATCAGATGCAGGGGTTTTATTAACTAAAGAGGGAAAACAAGGCAAGGCTAGGTAACTGACAGAACACTGTGACAACAACAATGAATCAACACAGACTGGAAACAGAGGGGCAAATAAATAGACAGGGACTAACTAGGCACAGGTGAGAACAAAGGACAATTAACACATGATTGGCTGTAGCAGAACCAGACACAGGTGAACTACAAAAGCAATCACATACAGGCGAGACAAGACAGGAAGCGGCAACAAGGCAAAACAGGAAACACTAAGACAACACTACAAAATAACAGTACAGGGTGAACAGGGAACAAAACAACAGGAAGAGTGGCCAAAAGGGTCCAAAAGGGTCCAATACCATATAAGGTCAGACATAGGCTAAATAATAAAGTCACAATCCACGGTCCGAGGAGCGGACCGTGACAGTACCTCCCCTCCACGGGACGACTTCCAGGCGTCCCAGAACCGGAAAGGGGGGGGGGGCAGAGAAGCGGGCCAGAACCTCCGAGGGGGGGGGGGGGCAGAGACAGGGGGGGGGGGGGGGGGGGGGGGCAGCCAGGGCTCTGCGCGGAGGACATCAGCGCAGAGGGCACAGGCAGGACAGGAAGGCGAGGCGTGGGTCGAGGCCGGGAAGGCCAACCGGGTCCGGCCGGACAGCGGCAGGTGAGTCCGGAAAGGCAGGCGAAGACCAGGCCGAGAAGACTGGAACGAAGCCGGAAGGCCGCCGGGCACTAGCCGGAGCGCGGCTGGGGAGGCCCGGACGGCGGGCGAAGGTCCAGGGACGGAGACAGGGGGGTCGAGGCCAGATGGGCCGCCGGGAACCAGCCGGGACACGGCTGGGGAGGCCCGGGCGGCAGGCGAAGAACCAGGGGGGGGGGCTGCCAGGGCTCTGCGCGGAGGACATCAGCGCAGAGGGCACAGGCAGGACAGGGGAGGCCCTGGACAGCGGCGACCGGAAAACGGGTCACGAGCGGCCCTGCCGAGACCACGAACCAGCACAGAAGGACCGGACACCGCACCTGGATACTGGCGGAGCCCGTCCAGGTTCGGACGTCTCGGCAGGCTGCCCGCCGTTCGTCGCTGCTGACCCGGGGCGAAGCAGGAGTTGGACCGTGGAGGCTCCTGGATGCTGGGCAGTGAAGGCTCCTGGATGCTGGGCAGTGGAGGAGCGTGGGCGGTGTCGAAGGCCAGGACGAAGACGCCCCCTCGCCCGGTTCCCCCTGACGATAGCCAAGCGAGACCCAGCATAGGGAAGCAGCTGTCTCAGCATAGGCTGGCTCAGGGAACACGGGGTCAACAGAGGCAGGCTCGGAGCAGAGAGGCTGGAGGCCTACAAACCCAAAGGGTGCAGGCTGAAGAGTAGGCTGGCCATCGACAGGCTGTCCGCTGGGTCCATTTGGTTGATTCATTCTGTCACGGTGCGGGGCAGAGAATTGTAGGACCCAAGCGCAGACAGTGACGCGGAGACAGAACGGATCAGATGCAGGGGTTTTATTAACTAAAGAGGGAAAACAAGGCAAGGCTAGGTAACTGACAGAACACTGTGACAACAACAATGAATCAACACAGACTGGAAACAGAGGGGCAAATAAATAGACAGGGACTAACTAGGCACAGGTGAGAACAAAGGACAATTAACACATGATTGGCTGTAGCAGAACCAGACACAGGTGAACTACAAAAGCAATCACATACAGGCGAGACAAGACAGGAAGCGGCAACAAGGCAAAACAGGAAACACTAAGACAACACTACAAAATAACAGTACAGGGTGAACAGGGAACAAAACAACAGGAAGAGTGGCCAAAAGGGTCCAAAAGGGTCCAATACCATATAAGGTCAGACATAGGCTAAATAATAAAGTCACAATCCACGGTCCGAGGAGCGGACCGTGACACAGACTCATCAATTACTCCCCCACATAGCAACTCCTATTTCAACCACTTAACCCATTCAATCCCGGGAACACGTCTCTGTCATTTTAGGTTTCTTTGGGTCTACAAGCTCATAGCGCGGCACCGAGTGCAGCGCTACGAGCTTGTAGATCTGCTTCTTTTTTTTTAAGTGAAATTTTGTGCAAATCTTTGAATATATATATTTTTTTAAAGCGAACGTTTGTAACTCAAATGTTTGCTTCTGGGGGTCCCTGGAACAAAGTATTTTGAAATGCGGGTCCGCGGCCAAATACATATCATTTTGGGGGTCCTTGACATGAAAAGGTTTGAGAACCACTGATACAGCAACATACGTTTTTTTTTCTTCAAAAAACGGTTAGTATTTAGAAGACATTAGAATGTATATTCAAAGATTTGCCCACATTTTCACGATTTTTCAAAAATAGCAGATCTACAAGCTCATAGTGCGGCACTCGGTGCCGCGCTATGAGCTTGTAGATCTGATATTTTTGAATAGCCCAAAAAAATGAAAAAATGAAAGAGATGCGTTCCCGGACTGAATGGGTTAAAGGAATATCAGCTAATGAGTGCACCAAGCCGTGTGCTAAAATGTAAGGAAACCAGCTTATTCCAGTTGGGCGACTGATGCACTGCACTGTGCGTAACCTTCCACTTAAATCACGTCACATATAGTTTGCCACTTTGAGTATACACAGTAAACTCCTCAGAGTTACAAATGGGTTAATTAAGACGGAGGATTTTACTGTGTAGCCCGTTGGGCTAATATGGAGCCAAATATCGTTGCTGTTGGGCAGAAACCAGCTAAAAAAAATATTGAACTAATGAAAAGTATTAAAAAGTGCTTCTGACAAAACCAGCTAACTCCATTGGATCCTCAAACTTTCTGCTAAACCAGCTAAGTCCAGCAAAGGGGGGTGGAGTTAGCTGGTTTTGCTGGCTCCAGGCTCCACCCCCTTCTGACCTCCAACCTCATTGTGAGCTTGGAGGTCCATTCATCTGTTCTTATCAATGATGAACAAAACCTCCTAACTCCACTTTTTGTTTTGTTTTTGTAATTTCCTGAAAAATGAACATTTTGGAGTTAGCTGGTTTCTGCCGGACAGCAGAGATATACTTTAGGTCAGTTGTTTGGACTGCACTCAGGAGCCATGAAATCAGAGGAGGAAAGTAGTACGAGGAAATGCTATTTTAAATTCTGAGGAAGTAAGCCAAAAATGAAAACAACATTTACATGTCAACTTGTATTTACTGAAGTAACAAGACAATGTCATAACTTTCTGGCATCTGGAATAGAGTATTGCTCTGTCTGGTGCAATATTCTTTCTTTCCTTTGCCGTCTAGCATAACTTAATGCTGCAGGGCCAACTGTCCTTGGCATAAAATACTGTGCATTAAATATGTCAAGATGTGAATTTTATTGCCTACCCTATTTTTGTGTGTTAACGTGGCCACTCTTTAAAATACATTTTAATGAGTTCAGGCATGCTGAAATCTTCTGCCAAGTACAGTAGCAACCTGCATGGCTAGACTTACTGTATAAAGTGGGGTTGTTTTTATGGATGCTGATGCATTAGCGCCACTGCATTTAGAAAATGTGTCTTTTGGTATGCAGACCCTGTCACTCTGCATTCACGCCATAGAGTTATATAAAAACACTGCATAAATGAAAAGGAATCTGGTTAATACCAAGAATTTGTGTTTCTTTCTTCTGTGCTTTACAGCAAGTGGTTCTCAAAAGTGGTATCCGGGGACCCCCAGGGGTCCTTGAGGGGGTTCCAGGGGGTCCCCAACCAAATTAGTTAATATAGCATCAAAATCATCAAATAACCACTTTAACCCTACAAGCTCAAAACGCGTCACGTTGTGACACACTGTAAGCTTTTAGATCTGCTATTCAAGAAATGCTATGAAAGAAATCATGAACAAATATACATTTGGAATATTTTTGAAACATAAAATCTTGTATGGGGGTCTATGGAGAAAAAAAAAAAAATTCAGATGGGGGTACGTGGCCAAATGCATTGTTGTTTGATGCTTCACTGCAGCATGGAACACTGAAAAAAAAGTAGAGGCCAGAACAGGTTTGATTTGTAGTCACGTCACGCCGCGTCACTTTGTAGCTTCATGTTGCTGGCTACAATTGAAAATGACTTGTAGCCTGTCACCATGTCACCACCACACAACACACACACACACACACACACACACACACACACACACACACACACACACACACACACACACACACACACACACACACACACACACACACACACACACACACACACACACACACACACACACACACACACACACACACACACACACACACCAATGCCCACTTTGAGAACCAATGCCCTAGGCAGCCTGGGTATACATGGGCCAAAGGCCCGAACCCACTCTAGGATCGACTTTCTATTGACCTCAAAAGGTTTGCAGGTGGAAAGTGCGTCTGTTACCCCGGTGTGTTTTTCTGAACATTCACATATTGATTATACTTTGGTTTTGAAAGATAAAACTGAGAGGGGGGAAGGGGTCACTGACCTTTTGCAGGACAAGAGAGTGGTCAATAGACTAAAAGAAAAAGTGATCCAATGATCCTTCACTGCAATCAGTGGTGGAAAGTACATTTACCTAAGTACCGGATTTAAGTACAATTTTGAGGTATGTGTGGTTTACTTGAGTATTTCCAATTTCCAGTACTTTTACTTCTACTCGACTACATCTCAGAGGCAAATGTTGTACTTTTACTCCACTTATTTGAAAACTTTAGCTACTTTGTAGATTTTGATTATTATTACAAAACAAACAGTAACCACTTCAGCCCTATATATTTCGACCATTTGAAAATAGCAGATCTACAAGCTCACAATGCGTCGCGATGCGACGCATTGTGAGCTTGTAGATCTGCTATTTTCAAAAGATTTGTATACATTTGAAAACTACTTTCTGCATAATGGCTACTTTTACTTTTGGTACTTCAAGTACATTTTGATGCCAATACTTTTGTACTTTTACTCAAGTACATTTTGAATTCCGGACTTTTACTTGCAACAGAGTATTTCTATATTGCAGTATGGATATCTTTTACTTAAGTAAACAATGTGAGTACTGTTTACACCACTGACTGCAATCTACCTTTAACACGGATGGTGAATGGTGGGGGGATGTGAAGGGGGGGTTAAAAGTTTTTTTTATAGAGGTCGGCAAAAAAGCAGCCAAAACAAAACAGGCAAAACTACAAAGACTGTACTCAATGGCACATGTTGGCTTTAATGTCTCCGAAGAAATAGCTAAATTAAAACGGGAGATGTTAGGAAGGTCTGCAGAGTTAAGTCGGGGGTTAATGGCCCGTAGCAGTGTACAACGCATGGTACAAAATGAAAAGTGCACAAGGTACTTCTTTAGGGAACTAGCCCGGCCTAGGAATATGATGGAAGCCATAAAAGATGAAAATGGCAATGAAAAACGGTGAAACAAAAGACACACTTACCTGTGTATGGAACCTTTATGCTGACCTCTATGAGGGTGAGAGGACATTGACGGTGCTTACTTAGAGAGACTCCTGTCAAAGGTGAACGAGAGTGTTAGTGATTTTAATGGGGTGTTGGAAGAGGATCTAACTGCTAAATGAACAGTTTAAAGCTGTAAGAAGCATGCAGGACAACAAGGCACCGGGAGCGGATGGCCTGCCCAAGGAATTTTATGTAACCTTTTAGGAGGAAATAAAATGTCACCTTTTGGAAGTGTTTAACCCATTAAGACCGGGAACGCAGCACGTGTGTCATTTTTAGATTTCCATGGCTGTTCAAAAATAGCAGATATACAAGCACCAAGTGCCGCGCTATGAGCTTGTAGAACTGCTATTTTTTTTAAATCTTGAAAATGTGTGCAAATCTTATAGTATATATATTTTGTAAAGCAAACATTTTGTAAAATGTTTTGTTCCAGGGACCCCCCAGAAGCAAAGATTTGAGTTAAAATGTTCACTTACAACAAAAAAATATATTCAAAGATTTGCAAAACAAATTACGATTTTTCAAAAATAGCAGATCTACAAGCTCATAGCGCGGCACTCGGTGCCGCGCTATGAGCTTGTAGATCTGCTATTTTTGAAAAGCCAAAGAAATCTAAAATGACACAGATGCGTTCCCGGATTGAATGGGTTAACGAGAGCCTCCGCATGGGTCAACTACACCAGCATCTCTGAGGGAAGGCACCATTTCTTTGCTTTTTAAAAAGGGGGATAAAAAAAAGATAATTGGAGGCCACTTACCTTGTTGGGTGTGGATCGAAAGATCCTGGCGAAGGCCCTTTCTTTAGGTTACAGCGGGTGGCGGGAAAAGTGGTGGGGGACGAGCAGACCTGCGTGGTCCCGGGGCGCTCCATGACCATGAGTGACTGCCTGGCTCTGGTCAGGGATTCCTTTTTGTATTCGGTAGATAGAAGGGTGCTCCTGTGTATAGCAGGCCTAGACAAAAAGGCCTTTGATAGGATTAACCATGTCTACTTAAAGGAGGTAATGGTGGCATTATATATATATATATAATATATATATATATATATTTTATATATATTTCTTTCGTTTTTCACACAGAACCAGGAGATATCGTGATCCAAAGATTTACTGCTCCATTCACTTCGTGGTTAAAGTATTTGGGAACTATTCTGTATCTCGGCTCCTGTGTTTTATATGTGTTTTAGGCGAAACATGCTATTTTCAATGCTGTATAAGCGAACGGGAGGTCGCGATGACATTTTCTTTTTTTTACGGAAGCACAGTGAAACCCTCCGTGATTAGCAACCATCAGGGGATCGATCATACTGGAGATGAATATTCTGTAGTTCTTGAAAGATTAGTCAGAATGCTTAAAAAATGCTGGCAGAAGCTACAGCCTGTATTAGAAAACCCCTGGCAGTGAATGTGTTCATTGAAACAGAACATTTACAGGTCTGGAAAAATGTAAACTCTCCTTTCATGCAAAATGCTCATAAAGATGTGGCCTGGAGCACAGTACACAACTGCCTCCCCACAAAGGGCCTTTTTGCATGGAAGGAGATCCTCCAGAAAATGCAAATGCCCCAGAATGACCTGCTCAGACGAACATGTCAAGCATTTATTCTGGTTTTGTCCACATGCTCAGCGGGTGTGGGGCTTCCGGAGTCAGTGTGAGGATCACAGCTTGTGAGCTTGTAGATCGGCTATTTTTAGCATGCAATCAAGTGTAAAATCAGCCATTACGACTCCATCAAGGCACCGCCAACATACATTATAGTCGACTAAATCAACTGTAGATTTAGTCGACTATAATCTTATGATATTTATTTAGTTAAAAAAGTTTAGTATGCCGCAAGAGTCTGTGGCTAAACTAGCCGTGACGATTGCCCGGGATTATATGCTTAGGGACACAAATTTGAAAATAGGGAATTAAATGAAGTATGGAAAGTGGGACGACCTGGTTTGGTGAATGACATTTTAAAAGATGCACTGTAAGAACTAAATGTAAAGTATATTTGTATTTTTGTTATGAACATGCTATGACTATTTGTACGGATTAACTGGCTGTAAAATGTTGAATAAATCAAATGAAATGTCTAAAAAGTGAAAAGCGAGTAGCTAACATACCACACTGTCCTCACCCCTCTCTAGGTGATCCGTATCATAAAGGAACTGAAACAGAAATACCCGGATAAAGAGCTGGACCAGCTGGTGGAGCTAGCCAACTACTACGCACTGCTGCATCAACAGAAGAGCAGAGCTTTTTACCGCATACAGGTACAGATTAACACACTACACACATGAACACAAACACGTGCACATACAGTATACTCAAGGTGAACTTTCACTGACTGCTGTGCAGGCACGTGCGTGCTCACATACTGTAGGCGCCAACCAGTGCCCAAGCACCTGCTCAACTGCCTTCATATAGGAGAATGTACCCTTTTTTTATGCCTACGTTAATACCCCGATTTTGAAATTCATCTCATATGTCTTGAGATTTTAGGCTACAAACATATCTGCCACCTGTTCCCGTGATAATGAACGAATGAGAGAGAAAAAAATTATTAGAAAACTGTTCGCTTATCCTCTGTTCTTTCTATATATATGTATATATTTTTTTAAAGTGATTTTTTAACTCAAATCTTTGCTTCTGGGGATTCTACAAATGCCTTCTAAATCCTAACAGTTTTTTGAAAGAAAAAAAATCAAGGACCACCCAAAATGATAAGTATTTGGCCGTGGACCCCCATTTAAAAATATTTTGTTCCAGGGACCCCCAGAAGTTGTTAAAAATGTTCGCTTAAAGAAAAATACATATTCACAAAGATTTGCACAAATGTTCACGATTTTTTTATAAAATTGCAGATCTACAAGCTCATAGCGCGGCACTCGGTGCCGCGCTATGAGCTTGTATATCTGCTATTTTTGAATAGCCCAAAGAAATCTAAAAATGACACAGATTCTTTCCCGGTCTAAATGAGTTAAAGAATACTGCCGGTGTTTTTTCACATTTGGTTCACGCATATGCACATATGTCCCCGTGATAATGAACGAATGAGAGAGAAAAAAAAGAATGAGAAAACTGTTCGCTTATCCTCTGTTCTTTCGATGGATTAAAGTTACAATCTTGTGGCCCGGACGGCTGGTGTATCAACTAAAGGCATAAAAAGCCAAAAAAAAACAAGAAAGCGGTTGCTTATCAGGCAATACCAGAACTTTTGCTACCAAGGAGGACATGTAAAAACGGTCTCTCCCATTTGCCATTCCAGCAAGTTATGCTTATTTTTAGCGGTGCCAACCGCTCTACACTTGACTTTGTCCGTATGTCCGTCCGTCCGTCCGTCCGTATCAGCACGGGATGATGAGCACGGGATTTTACACAGCTATAACTCCAGTTTGCAACATGCCACCAAGTCCAAATATGGTATGTGGACTTAGACCACCAATAGGGACGAGCATGAATTGCTGAAGTTATCACAGCGGGGTCCAGGGACCCCCCGCGTATGTTCTGTCCGTCCGCCCGTTTAGGGCACGGGATTTAAAACGGCTATAACTCCAGGTTGAAGCCTGCCACCAAGTCCTAATTTGGTTTGTGGACTTACACCACCAATAGGGACGAGCATGAATTTCTGAAGTTATCACAGCGGGGTCCAGGGACCCCCCGCGTATGTTCTGTCCGTCCGCCCGTTTAGGGCACAGGATTTAAAACAGCTATAACTCCAGTTTGCAGCATGCCACCAAGTCCACATTTGGTATGTGGACTTACACCACAAATAGGGACGAGCATGAATTGCTGAAGTTATCAAAGCGGGGTCCAGGGACCCCCCGCGTATGTTATGTCCGTCCGCCCGTTTAGGGCACGGGATTTAAAACAGCTATAACTCCAGTTTGCAGCATGCCACCAAGTCCAAATTTGGTATGTGGACTTAGACCACCAATAGGGACGAGCATGAATTGCTGAAGCCCCGCCCCCTCTGTCTTCCCATTGGCTGGCCTTTAAACAGCCATAACTCACGTTCGCAGCATGCTACGGAGTACAAATTTTGTGCATGGACTAAAACCACCAATAGGGACAAACTGTAATTACTTAAGCCACGCCCCCTCTATCTGCCCATTGGCTGGGCTTTAAACAGCCATTATTCCAGTTTGCAGCATGCTACCAAGTACAAATTTGGTAAGTGGACTCAGACCACCAATAGGGACGAACTGAAATGAGTTACGCCCCGCCCCAAAGGCACCGCTTCCTTCACACAGGGTGTGATTTTTTTTTGCTGGAAAGATTCTGGCACTGTAGTGAAAACACAGCTTAATTCTCTCATATGTCTCTAGGCGAACCACAGTTGCTCTCCACTCTGCTCTCATTCAATCCAAAGGCTATAGGCTTCGTCATTTTGTTTTCCCCTCCGGATAAGTCTGGATTTAGTAAGAATGAATGGAACTGGCTCAACTCAAACGTCTTCAGAATATGATGAAACAGCCCTAGACCTTCCCCTTCGTGTGGGTGTGAAATCTGGTTATAGGTAATGGCTAGCATGTCTGTCTCGTGAACTTCACGCCCAGAAAGTGTGAACTTGCTAGGTTCCGTTTATAGGCTAAATCATTCAAAGACCTTCCCCTACGTTTCTGAAATGTGGGTACGAAATCGGGTTTTAGCACGTCTATCTCATGCACGTCACACGCAACATTGTGAACTTGCTAGGTTCCGGTAATAGGCTTTTTAAAGGGTTAATCGGTCAAAATTCTTTAGGCTTATCTATTAATCAAACATATTTTTAACTATTACATTTACTTGACTGGGTCTGCATTGATTAGCTTCCCTGGTTTCTAAATTTGCTATTGTCCTCGCTAGTAATAAATAGGCTATTTCCTTCTGTTCAGTTTATAAGTTGAAACGTATTTATTTGTGTGCGTGTGTGCGTGTGTGCGTGCGTGCGCGTGTGCATGTGCAATTGCGTGTGTGTGTGTGTGTGTGTGTGTGTGTGTGTGTGTGTGTGTGTGTGTGTGTGTGTGTGTGTGTGTGTGTGTGTGTGTGTGTGTGTGTGTGTGTGTGTGTGTGTGTGTGTGTGTGGGTGGGTGGCATTGGGGCGCCTGCCCTCCCAATAGTCTGGGAAACCAGGCTGTTTCTATAACCTAGTATGTTCTAGTGGTCACAGTATGTATTATTTCAATTGTTTCCCACATTGCAGACATGGAAGTAACTCCTCACAGTACCTAGTACCTGAGATAGCCACAGTTGGGCAAAGGAGTGGAGAGGCACTGAGCTTCTTCAAGTGTATTATTTAAGCAATCACACACAAGAGGGAGTCCTATACTGTAAGATCCTAGGCCTACCAGTACCAATATAATTCATGGTATACTGTGGCTCAACCTTGAGTGCATTTTGTATTCATGCCTTTCATAAATATATGATTGATAGTGATGTGCCTGTTATCAGAGTGCTTGGAGGCCAGTATGGAGCTATGTGAATATTTGATATTAGCATATGTCCATGCAAAAACCACAGACAGATTCAAAGAGATTTGTGGAATTTATAGATAGATACTGCAGATAGCCAAGACAATGATGACATTGAACCTTATGACGAAAGTGTGTTCCACAAGAAAAAGAGTTTTCTTTCATTCCTTTCCATTTCTAGTATATTATCCAGGTCCTCGTTTGTAGTGGGGGGAAACCGTTGATTTGACCCATTTGGGGGCAAACTGATTAGTTCAATGCTGATAGATTTAGCAAATATACTTTTGTAGAGATGATGGCTGAGTGCTGTTATGTTGGCGCTCATTAGAATGCCTCTCAGTCAATCAAAATGTGAGCTATTTTTGTATATTGTGGAATAATGATAACTGTCATGATTCTACACATGCAAAATGTAGCCTTTGCTTTGTAGCCTGGTAAAAAGGAAGGAAAATTCTACTCAACCCATTAAAGCCGGGAACGCATCTCTGTCATTTTAAGATTTCTTTGGCTATTCAAAAATAGCAGATATACAAGCTCGTAGCGCGGCACGAGCTTGTAGATCTGCTATTTTTTGGAAAAATCTTGCAAATTTTGTGCAAATCTTTGAATATATATATTTTTTAAAGCGAACATTTTTAACTCAAATCTTTGCTTCTGGGGGATTCTACAATCTTAATCTTAGTGTTAGTCTTCTAAATCCTATCAGTTTTTGGGAAAAAAATGTCAAGGACCACCCATAATGATACGTATTTGGCCGTGGACCCCCATTTCAAAATATTTTGTTCCAGGGTCCCCCAGAAGTTGTAACAGAGTTAAAAATGTTCGATTAAAGAAAAATACATATTCAAAGATTTGCACAAATGTTCACGATTTTTCAAAAATAGCAGATCTACAAGCTCATTGCGCGGCACTCAGACACACAAACAAACGCTCACCCACTTGCTCTGTGCGTCTCTACGTCTGCGGGGCGTCTGGATTTGAACCTGGTCTATCTCATAAACCTTCCCTCCTCTGTCTCACCCTCCTTCGCTCCAGGCGACCCGCATGATGATCGGCGCCGGTAACGTCTTGAAGAGACACGTGGCCGACAACGCCCGCCGCACTGCAGCGGTAGACGAGGAGGTCCCCGAGGAAGATGACCTCGGGGTGTGCAGCCGCATTGCCTTCGAGAGTGCCCACAGTCAGTGCATGGAGAACTGTGGCGTCCTCACCCTGCCCGTGGTCTGTCAAGGTACACCCACTGCTATCGTAGTGTTAGTCTGCGTAAATACACAGTCAAAATGCTAGGTGTTCATTTGTGATATTTTTGGGTTAAAACAAAAAGTTTTGTATTAAAAGGTTAAAGCACTATATTTTGATAGTACTCATCGCTATAGAGTGTTTGTTCAGTAACAGGAGTCTCCCTGTCTCTCCAGCTCTTTAATAAACAGAAAATACAATTTCAGGTAGGTGACAACATTTCAGCCAATCAGGAGAGAGTACCCATTTACCAGCTTCACTTTTTTATAGTGTTCAGCTCATTTCCAATTTCACTTGTTTAATCTGTATCCTGACTGAGTTCTCTATCCTGATTGGATAAAATTGGTATCCTGACCTGAAAATGCATTCTCTGTTAAATAAAGAGCTGGAGAGACGTGGAGACTCCTGTTACTGAACAAACACTCTATAGCAACGAGTGCCATCAGAATATAGAGGTATTTGACACTTATTTTGACCAAAGAAAATCACTTACCCTACCTTTAACTCTTAGAGTGTACTAATGTGACCAGGGTTACCTTTGTAACTAAGCGCCACTGGCTCTCAAATGGATAAATGACCATGGCAGAGACTAGGGGTTTTCACCGTGGTGCATCCGGTTTGCCCGGGCATTCCAACAAACACATTTGGCCGTGTTCGCACAGGAGGGAATTCTGGCGGAAAGGGCGTTTTTTTGTGGCTGCACTAGAGACTCCTACGGGTGGGTCAAGGGCGCCTGTCAGCAGTGGTGTTGAACGATGAGGAATAGGGTGGTCCTCCGCATATGCTACATCCTCTCGGTGAATCTCCACACTGGCAGGTGAAAAGACGCACCAGATGTGTAATGGAGGAGGCACGTGGTTTCAATACCAAGTGTGTGGGGAAATCTGAGAATTTGCATAATGACTAAATTGGGGGGGGAAATGGATAAATGAACACTGTGGATTTTACGCTGTACCGAGTCGACATTATGCTGATAAGGAAGACTAATTGAGGAATTAAGTATAAGTATTATTAATATACACTATGTCATCATTGCTCCTTTGAAATGTGTGATGTTTAATGTTCATGCCAGTTTTATTTGTAATTATTTTTATCTTCATATTCTGATTTATGGTCTTGCTGCACAGAGCTTTTGGGTATAATTCGAGGTCCTTAATGTCAGTATGATCAATGCATTTCTGTAGCCTTCCTTCTGGCTTTTTTATGACTTGTCTTAGTTTTTTTTTGTTGGGTTCAAGACCCCTTTCTACTCAGAAATGAGTCTTTTGAAGCAAAAAGCAAAGATCAGCTGAACATCATATACATATATATTGTATTTATATTGGCACTGTGAAAGAGTATATTTTAATATATCCTGACAGCTTTTGCTTGACTAGAGAATAGAGAGAGTAAGGAGGTTAACTCACAACAAAAGCTTGTAGAAAAGACAAGATAGGCTCACTGTTGCTACAGACAGTTCAGAGAGTTCATTTCAGATTGTTTCTCATTAGAAGTGGTGCTAAAAGTGCTGCCATCTCCCTTTCACTTGTGTAAAGAAAAGAAAGAAATCAGATGGTTTAAATTGTTTAAGAATCAATGGATAGTCATAAAATACAGCCAAGTGAATTCCCCATTCCCACTACGCAATATTGCCAACTGTTCCGATCTAGGCGCATTATGCTAAACTTGATACATAAAGTCCTGATAAAAGTATAATAACGGATCATCAATATGCAAGGGACAACTTAAGGGATAGTACAGGATATTGTATATTGGTACAGCAAATTAGTTGTTGCAAAAATAATGACTAAAGTTTAGGATGAGAGAGTTTCATTTTATCACTCTGTTACCCCACAAACTGTGCACAACATTGAACACAGTTTATGAAGCCTACCCTGTCTATGTTTTGTCTGCTGATATCCTAAAACAATCAGTTCAGCAGTTGCCTGGTATTCGGAAGGTTCCTGATTCAGTCCCCACTACTTACAGCAATATGTTGATGTGGCGTGCCCTTGAGCAAGACACTGAACCTGAAACTGTTACCCGAAACCGAAACTGTCCAATAGCTGTCCACTGCTCCTAATAGGTAGGATGTGTTGAATGCAAAGGGCAAGCTGAAACTTTCCCCTATCCCCCCAACTCAGTCCAGTGGTCCACGACTGGAGGTCAACCTCTCATCTGTGGCATGGCCATAGTTTAAGCTCATTTCCTTACTCAACTTTCTCCTCCGCCTCATCAGGGCCCATACCCTAGGTGGGGCTGGTGAAAGGGCCTTTCTGTGTGGAGTTTGCATGTTCTCCCCGTGTCCCCTAGGGTAGGTACCCTCACAAAAAACATGCAGTAATACTGGTCTCTATACCGCCTCCCCCTGGTCAGCCGGGGCGCCTGATGGAGGGGCTACGTCTAACCCGGGAACCCCCACCCTGTCAGGTGATAAGACAGCTAGCTCCTCACGCGTTGAAGGAAGCATGAGCTCAGTTCGGGGCTTTCCCCAGGCTGGCAGAGGGAGAGTAGCGCCCCCAGGATCACTGGGTGAAAAATGGGTTACGAAATCGTGGGATTCTTTTTTTTTTTTTAAGATAAAGAAATATAAATAGTGTAATATATTTGTCTCACAATAAATAGCTGCTGCTCTTATTACAATTCTACAATTCCCTTTAAGGCGGCCTGGGAGAGAGCACCTTCTACGTAGACTACAGGACAGAGGACGGATCAGCCAATGCCGGGTCCGACTACGAGTACGCTGAAGGAACGTTGGTGTTCAAACCCGGAGAGACACGCAAGGACATCAAGGTGAGTAGGGCAGGAGAGGAGGAGATGGTGGAGATATAGGAGGCGTGAGTACTTTTACTTAAGTAAGAGTAGCAATACCACAATATAAAAACATTCTGTTACAAGTAAAAGGCCCGTGTTCAAAATGTTACTTGAGTAAAAGTACAAAAGTATCGGCATCAAAATACTAAGTACCAAAAGTTAAAGTACTAAAATGTTTGAGAATAGCAGATCTACAAGCTCACAACACGTTGCGATCGGCTATTTTCAAATAGCCTATGTATAAAATAGGGCTAAAGTGGTTAGTGTATTTTTATAATATAATAATTTATACCTGCAAAGTAACTACTGTAGTAACTAAAGTTTTCAAATAATAGTAGTGGAGTACAAAGCACAATATTTGCCTCTGAGATGTAGTGGAGTAGAAGTAAAAGTATTGAAAATTGGAAATATTCCAGTAAAGTAAAAATCTCTGGCAGCACCAGGGATTTTGGAGGATTAAGCGAGACAGTTCACGATGTTCCGTTCACGTCTGCTGGAGATATGCCAACGTGGAGAGAATATTCTGTAGATGATTGGGAAAGTCTGCGCATTTTTGAAGACGAGGCTGTGATGTGGTGGTGTTTCGGAGCTTAAATTAAGATTTTTGTCACTTCTAGGTGCAGAGAAAAAAATCTACAGTTTTTGCATATTAAAATGGTTTCATATCATATTTTGTATAACCTATCCAAGTCAGTTGCCGCAGTGGTTGAGATGTTGGTAACAGAAGCTGACAGGATTTCTGGGCCGTGCACAGGTGTATTAACGTGAGGCAATGCTCAGCATATATAGACAGGGTCAATTTTCAGAGAAGCATAACCCCGAAGGCATTTCGTGTTTATTTTTGGTATACAACATTTATAGGGGTATTAAGGGGTGCTGAATCCAAATCTGCTGTATACCCAGCGCAAAAATGTCAATTAAGGCCTCAAAATTGAGAAATTCAACATGGCCGCCAGCGCCAGGACCTCTTTCCAAAAAAACAGGTGCTAAACCCACATTTTTTATTCTACTGACATGAAACTTTGCACAGAACATCTGCACTTATGGGGGAAGAAAGTAGGAATATAGCTGGGGTGCAACCATGAGAGTAACAGGGTGTTTTTGACTGTCTAACAGTAATCTTTGTATAGGCGAGGATACAAAAATGACATTTCTTCAGTGTTTGCAGGAATACTACAACAATTTGGTAATAACTGTACAGTGTTGGACACCAACATTGGAATCCCCCAAGTCTTAGCTTTCTTCAGGTACCAAGTTTATGCCAGTAGCCCTTATAAGTCTGGATATATAAGCATTTTAGTGTAAGCATGCTGTTTTATAGTAGGGTCCGAAAGTGAGGTTCTGTGACCATCCTTTGGCAAGTATGTTTTTACGATTGATTTGACCTCTATGGACCCTTTAGAAAAGATTTAGCCCCCAGGTCCCTCCCAAAAATCCCGGCATTTTTTGCTAGACAGCCAAATTCAAAATGGCGCCCGGCGCCATCTCTAAAAATTAACTTTTGATCTGGATGACCTAGAATCATGTATGAAGGCACTTTTCCATACAAGTCAACCATGAGGATTCCAAATCTGACACAATTTTAATTGTCAGACCTCGTTTTGACTCAAGATGGCCGACATCCAGTACAGTAAAAACTTATACCCAGGGGGCAAAGAACCAGATGGGCTAGAAATAAAAACTTGGTGTCTATTTCATGGTTTCAGAGCATGAGAAACTCAATGGAATACTTATCTTTATGATTGGGTGTGTCTGGACCTTTAATTTGCATATTTCCAAGATGGACGCCACGCGAAAATGAGTTTTACTATGACTTTTACAGTGACAGCTTACTGTTATGGCAAAAAGTCTGCTTTTTAAGCAATATGAACACATTTGGTCAGTTTGCGCTTTAATTTATATGTTGTCAATATGGCTGCAGTCATAAATAATGTATGGTATTACATTTTCCATTTATTGATTTATAGATCTATAGTTGTGGGGATGATTGCAGAGAAAAATCGGAGAAAAAGCCCACAATGTACCTTATGTATCATAAACTAAATACAATATAAACAGACACATGCACACTCCAAGACTTGCCAAAAACTTCAACTTTAGGGCTATACAAATTAACATAGTGGTATGCATTCAAGTAACATAACAAAAGGTAGGTTGCCTACAAAAGGTTCATTTTGACCTCTATGGTTCAGTCTTGCCTGCTTCTAAAGCCAATGATACTATGGTACAATGCTATTCACTGTCACTGTTGTCATGTTGCACTGATCCTGCTGCATCGTGTCTCCAGTCCCTGGCAACGGCATCCTAAGTAGAATGGAATTGCCTTCTTTGCACGGGAACAGTTTTTCTGGCAGCCTTTGATACAGCTGCATGATATTGCCTTGTTCATTGACACAGGCCAGGCTGGCTCGGTAGATGCAAGGGGGACTGCATTGCTAGCACTGAGAGAACATCCATACTCTGTGAAAGAAGGAATATCCGGCTTGGCGATATGTGCAAATTTATCTATTATGGTTGCTACAGTAGAACAGCTCTTCTCAGGTGCAGGTCAAAGGAATTATCTGTCGGGGGCAGCAGCTTTAAGAGGGTTGATCTATTATTGAGGAACTTGTACACTCTAAGCTTACTCAGGTCAAAATCCTCCTGGTGGTCCGCTTTGGATGTATATACAGCAATTGTGAGGTCTCGTGCCTAATTGATGGACGTCATCTGAGAGGGAATCATAAGAGTTTTCACCAAACTCCTCAAGTGCAGAGATCCAGACGCATGATGGCCTTGAACCATGCCTTCTTCCCAGTGAAGAAGGGATAGCTGGTGGTACAGTATCTCTGCCACTTAAACTATGGATAAAGGGCAGGGCACGACACTGTGCGAGACCCAGTGCTGATACCATTTGATGGATAGGAAGGTATGAATTTTGCTCTGTTCTCACCCACAGCTCTGGAAGGCATTGGAGATGGGTTGCTGCATAGTAAAGGCACATGATGATGATGTCTGTGTCATTGGCATGGATGACAGCGCCGCCCATGGCTGCTGTGGTGTTGGGGAGTGTTGTTTCTGTCTGTTGTAAACTGTGCTCCGCTGTACCAAATGAAATTCCTAACATGTTCACATGTCATGGCAATAAAGTCTTCTGATTCTGATTCTGACAACTCTGTCAACTTTGTCATTCTGGACACTGTACAGGGTGTGGAGTATTATTCTTGTATCAGCCTCCTGTTGTGTGGATTCTAGTGCAGGGACATCTTCAATAGACCCCTCCTTGATCGCCACACTCCTTGTCTCTTCTTTAAACCCCCCACCCAGGTAAAGATGTGTTGGACCAAGGGCCGACTTAAGTTTCTCATTTTCACACCATTCGTCACAGAGGAAACTCAATAGGTTTGCCTTGTTAGCTGACACAGCAAAAAACTCCTGAGGATCTGGAGCTGTGTAATGCATACTGACTTCATATTCTTTGGTAGGTTTTGGTCAAGCATATCTGTGTTCTTGCTCAGCTGTCTTAAGACTAGGTCCACAGTACCGGTCAAAACAGAAGTGAATGATCTCTGTGCCAGCAGGCACATCATTCAACAGCAGACGTTGGTATCGTTCAGCGATTGTTCCAAATGCTTCACCTTTCAGGAACGACCAATGGCGCATGGCATACATGGCATCAATAACTACTGCTGTTTTTCTGTCTTCTGTAGGCAGGTCAGGGATACATGCAACTTTGGTCTCCTCTTTCAGGACCTTCACAAGGCTTGCCTTGGTACCTGTTCTCATCCTGCCATCTTCCTGGAAGAGGGAAGGCGGGAAGTCACTGCACTCGTGGTTGCCTATAAAGTCAACAAGGTTGAGTTCTCCACCACTGGCTATGATTAGGGTCATGCGCAGGAGGGCAGTAATTTCATTGCTTTTGCCAGGTGCTGAGGTTTTCCCCTTAGATTGTTTAGATTTTGTGTTTTGAGTGTAGAAAGTGTTAAGCTTCATTATTCTTGTCTTCTTCTGTTCACTGGACAGTGACTCACACAGTGCCTTCAGACCCAGTTCTTTCACACTCATCAAGTCGTCCTTGACTGTGGATGTGGAATCAGCACACTGTCCTGTAGATATGTTGATCATGGATGATGTGCTCACTGTAAATGGGTTAGTCTCCACTGCTGCCTTACTACCATCTCTGCATCCCGGATTACACGACTCTGACCAGACTCATGGTGTGGGTCTGCCATATTGACAACATATAAATTAAAGCTCAAACTGAGCAAATGTGTTCATATTACTTAAAAAGCAGACTTTTTGCCATAACAGTCAGCTGTCACTGTTAAAGTCAAAGTAAAACTCATTTTTGCGTGGCGTCCATCTTGGAAATATGCAAATTAAAGGTCCAGACACACCCAATCATAAAGATAAGTATTCCATTGAGTTTCTCATGCTCTGAAACCATGAAATAGACAACAAGTTTTTATTTCTAGCCCATCTGGTTCTTTGCCCCCTGGGTATAAGTTTTTACTGTACTGGATGTCGGCCATCTTGAATTTCGGAGTCAAAACGAGGTCTGACAATTAAAATTGTGTCAGATTTGGAATCCTCATGGTTGACTTGTATGGAAAAGTGCCTTCATACATGATTCTAGGTCATCCAGATCAAAAGTTAATTTTTAGAGATGGCGCCGGGCGCCATTTTGAATTTGGCTGTCTAGCAAAAAATGCCGGGATTTTTGGGAGGGACCTGGGGGCTAAATCTTTTCTAAAGGGTCCATAGAGGTCAAATCAATCGTAAAAACATACTTGCCAAAGGATGGTCACAGAACCTCACTTTCGGACCCTACTATAAAACAGCATGCTTACACTAAAATGCTTATATATCCAGACTTATAAGGGCTACTGGCATAAACTTGGTACCTGCAGAAAGCTAAGACTTGGGGGATTCCAATGTTGGTGTCCAACACTGTACAGTTATTACCAAATTGCTGTAGTATTCCTGCAAACACTGAAGAAATGTCATTTTTGTATCCTCGCCTATACAAAGATTACAGTTAGACAGTCAAAAACACCCTGTTACTCTCATGGTTGCACCCCAGCTATATTCCTACTTTCTTCCCCCATAAGTGCAGATGTTCTGTGCAAAGTTTCATGTCAGTAGAATAAAGAATGTGGGTTTAGCACCTGTTTTTTTGGAAAGAGGTCCTGGCGCTGGCGGCCATGTTGAATTTCTCAATTTTGAGGCCTTAATTGACATTTTTGCGCTGGGTATACAGCAGATTTGGATTCAGCACCCCTTAATACCCCTAGAAATGTTGTATACCAAAAATAAACACGAAATGCCTTCAGCATTTTATACAAGCACATTTTCTGAAATTCTGCCTAGTCTAATAAAGATGCTGTTTCAATATCTCAGAACTTGTTCAAGAGATCAGCAGAGCCATCGTCTCTCTGCTCAGTCAGTCACATGCGGGCTGTAATATTGTCAATGAAGAACAAACGGAGCAAACAACAGCCCCTTTAAAACTTGAAAGATGCCAGCGGAGATCACAGTGAGGGAGTGGGTGAAGAGAGAAGAGCATAAAAGAGATGAAAAGAGACCAGCAGGACAGGCAGAGAAAGGGTAAGGTGGAAGTTACTGTGAGGCAAGGAGGAGATAAGCAATATACTGCTTGAACTAATTACAGCTTTAAGTTGAAATCAAAAGAGCTTTGAGTTTTGTCTAGCTGTTAGCTACACAGAGTGTTATCTTAATCATGATCGAGAGTCAGAGAGTCAGAGAGTCATTTTATTTGCCATTTGTAGTGAACTACATTGGAAATGGGGTGCAAGAGCTAAAAACATTTAAAAAACATTTACAAGACATTGATACAAAAAGGTACAAAAAGACATCAACAATTCATAGAGGCATGAGGAAATAAATACGAGAGGGACATTGAGCATTTTTGGATACACCTTGGACCAGTCCTTCCTTACAGGAGATTGATAAACAGGAGAAGAGGGGGAGCGTGGTCTAGGATCTAGACAGGGGCAATTTTTCATTTAATTTACGCACTGCGCTTGGGAAAAAGCTGTTTGCAGAGCAGTTTGTGGAGCAACCAATAGATTGGTAGCGTCTGCCCGAGGGGAGTAGTGCAAAGAGGCCTGCGGCCGGATGACCAGCAGAGCCCTCCATGATACTGGAGGCCCGAGATAAGAGTCTAGCACTATAGAGCTCTTCTAGAGCTGGTAGGTTGGCACCAGTTATTTTTCGGGCAAGGCGCACTACTCTATTCAGGGATTTTCGCTCCTTCACTGTGAGGTTACCAAACCAAACTGTAAAAGAACTAGTAAGAATACTCTCAATAATGCAGCGATAGAAATTAAGAAGAATCTGACCATTGAGAGTGAACTCTTTTAGTCTTCTTAAAAAGAAGAGCCGTTGCTGGGACTTTTTGAGAATTAAGTTGGTGTTAGAGTGCCAGCTGAGATCCTCCGAAAAGGTTACACCAAGAAATTTTATGCTTTTTACCATCTCAACCTCTGTACCATTGATTGTTAGGGGATGAGGAGGTGTCTTTTTACGGCGGAAATCAATGATAAGCTCCTTCGTTTTTGAAGCATTAAGAATGAGGTTGTTGTCCTCGCTCCACCTAACTAGGTTCTGAACCTCTGATCTGTAATTGGACTCATCGTCGGATTTTATCAGCCCGATGACGGTGGTATCGTCCGCATATTTTACGATTAGATTGTTGAGGTGGTGAGCAAAACAGTCATGAGTAAAGAGCTGTAGGGGGTGCGGGAGGGGGCGCCGCACCCTTAGTTCTGACACTGTGGGGGCTGGGGGCTTGCGCGTGCTCCACATGCACGCACCGTCAGCGGCGGTCTTTAACGCCTTAAAGTTTAAACAATAGCCTCTCAAGGTTCGCGCCGTCAGTGGCGAGCCGTTCTCAATAGCGTCTACCTGGCTGCTTTGCATAACATTAGGCTACTCGAGAAAAGACACGGACTTGAATTGAATGTGTTACATTCCTCTAACAATGACAGACAACAGTCTCTGCACTGCAAGGTGTGAAGGGGATCGCTTAGCAGAGGACCCAGTTCTCTGAGACAAGACAAAGACAAGTTGTCTGATTATTTTAACTACTTATTTGTGGGTGAGTCTATGTAAAGGGCTTTTATAAAAAATTAAAAGGAAAATAAAATAATTAATTTGAAACAAAAATAAAAACAACAAATTAACAATGCAACAAAATAATAATACTTATAATTACATTAATAATCACATGTTGAATACAGTATTTCAACTAGCACTGAGCTGAGTGGCTATGTGCACATGCCTGCGCACGTGACGTCATAAAATACAGCACCCTTAGTTCAAAAATCCACAGCTCACCACTGGTAAAGAGGGTAAACAAAAAGGAGCTGAGAATACAGCCTTGAGGAGAACCAGTACTCAGGATCAGAGTATCAGACAGGACGTTACCGATTCTGACTCTTTGTGGCCTTAGGATTAAAAAGCTAAAAATCCATTTACAGATTGAGTCACATAACCCAAGACCCTGCAGTTTGGGGATCAGAAGAGAGGGAATGAGCGTATTAAACGCAGAGCTGTAATCTATGAACAGCATCCTTACATAGGAATTGCTCTTGTCTAAGTGCTGATAGACGGAGTGCAAGGCTATGGATATGGCATCCTCTACTGATCTGTTTTTTCTGTAGGCAAATTGCCAAGGATCAAAGGAAGGGGGAATCTGTTTTTTTATGTTGTCAAGCACTAAGCGTTCCAGACATTTCATTAATACTGAGGTTAGTGCAATCGGTCTGTAATCATTGTGACATGTGACAATGTTTTTTTTTGGTACTGGAATAACAGTAGATTCCTTAAAACTCCTACGAACGGAGCAAAGATGCAAAGATAAATTAAAAAGGTCAGTGAGCACAGGGGCAAGCTGTTCGGAACAGGATCTCGCAACACGGGCGGGAATGCCGTCAGGACCGGCGGCTTTTCTAGCCTTGGTTCTTGACAGGACCCTGCGAACCTCAGGTTCTGTCACGGACAGCACAGAGAGATCGCTGGTGTTGGAGGGCTTGAAAACAGGTGGCTCAGTGTTCATGACATCAAACCTAGAATAAAACAGGTTTAGGGCATTAGGAAGAGAGGGGTCATCACAGGCTGGTCGGGCGGGTCTATTTGGTTACATTTGTGCCCTCTCTGAGTTACAGATGGATAAATGAACTCTGATGGTTATAATATAGCACTATGTTGTCTTCCAAACATTTTCAAAGTTCTCTGTCTCTATTCACTGAATACTTTTTCTTATTTTAATCTATTCCACCTTTTGGAGCAGTAAAGAAACATTTGTTTCCGAAAGGGAAATCACAGCGAATGAGACATAGGGAATGAGGTGATGACATTATTCATTCCTGATCAAAATACAAATTGCTTTACTGGCTGAATACTAGGAAAACTGAGAGGAATGAACTCAAGAGTGAGCCGTGTGTGATCTGCCCTCAGATTCCCCTTCAGGTGTGCGTTTGATCAAAAGATCAAACGAAATGCATTCCGTGCATTTCGTCGATAGGAAAGAGATGAGATGACATGAGATCAGAGCCATCGCAATGGCAAGAAAAAGACATTACACAGCAGCTTGGTAAGTGTGGGTCGTTATTATGCAGAGACTATATATGGACTACAAATGCGTCACAATCTACTATCTCTGAAAAGACGTGGCGAGGCTCATTGAGTCCATTCCAAAGGTCACCGTTGTTCATTTCAGAAGAGTTTCATTGATCGTCGTGCCTCAAGACAGCGGCAGAGAAACCAATTTAAGTGGAATTGCTCACTCTCCTGCTAGAGCACAGTTATTCTGTTCAGCTGTACAGTCCCTGTGGCACCCGTAGGCAGTGGTGGAAAAAGTACTCAAATGTTTTACTTAAGTAAAAGTATCAATACTGCAATGTAGAAGTGCTCTGTTACAAGTAAAAGTCCGGAATTCTAAATTAACCTGAGTGAAAGTACAAAAGTATTGGTATCAAAATGTACTTAAAGTACCAAAAGTAAAAGTACTAAGATGTTTAAATAGCCTAGGTATAAAATAGGGCTCAAGTGGTTAATGTATGTTTTATAATGTCATATATTTATATCTGCAAAAACTAGTAACTAAAGTTTTCAAATAATTGTAGTGGTGTAAAAGTACAATATTTGCCTCTGAGATGTAGTGGAGTAAAAGTAAAGGTATTGAAAATTGGAAATATTCCAGTAAAGTGAAAATCTCTGTAAAAATCTCTTCACGTCTGCTGGAGAGATGCCGACGTGGAGAGAATGTTCTGTAGCTGATTGGGAAAGTCTGCACATTTTTGAAGACGAGGCTGTGATGAGTGAAGGTGTTTCGGAGCTTAAATTAAGAGTGGAGTAGAAGTAAAAATATAGACAATTATAAACACTCCGGTAAAGTAAAAGTACCCCAAAATTGTACTTAGGTACAGTAGTTGAGTAAATGTACTTAGTTACTTTACACCACTGCTCGTAGGCACTGCACTCAATTTAGAAAAGACTATTGGATTGACGTGATCCAGGCGCTTCTTTGTCTGCAGTCAGGCAGAAGAACACATGCTTTGTTTATTTACATTTTGGAGTTAGCTGGTTTCTGCCGGACAGCAGAGATATGCTTATCACCACATTTGATCTGCTGACTGTACGGAACATGCTACACTATGGCACATGTTCATTAGCATAAAAGGCTGGCTCTGGTTATTAGAAAAACGTATCTGAAATATTGGGTGTCATTGTCCTTGAGCTTAGAATTGCAAAATAGCATCTTTATTCAGAGTCGATTTGAGATTCTGGAGCCTTCTTCCCCTAGAGGAAAAGTACTTTTCTTTTTCTTTTTTCTTGTCTTTTCTTTTTTTTACTTCAATTCCATGTGGTGAATAACTCATTTGTTTTGCAGAAATATTTGACGCCACACATTTTTATTGCAAGGCCATGTCATATCTGTAAATTGAGCCCATATGTTTACTCCCATGAAACTGATGCCAGGGATGCTAGACTCAACTTATGTCTGTATTTGGTTTCAGTGGTGTAAAGTAACTAAATACATTTACTCAAGTACTGTATCTAAGTACAATTTTGAGGTACTTTTACTTTACTGGAGTATTTCCAATTGTCTGTACTTTTACTTCTACTCCAGTCCACTACATCTCAGAGGCAAATATTGTACTTTTACTCCACTACAATTGTTTGAAAACTTTAGTTACTACCGTAGTTACTTTTCATATATAAATGATTACATTATAAACGTACATTAACCACTTCAGCCCTATTTTAAACCTAGGCTATTTGAAAATAGCAGATCTACAAGCTCACAACGTGTTGCATCGCAACGCGTTGTGAGCTTGCAGATCTGCTATTTTCCAACATTTTAGTACTTTTACTTTTGGTACTTTAAGTACATTTTTATACCAATTCTTTTGTCCTTTTACTCAAGTAAATGTGTTATTCCGCACTTTCACTTGTAACACAGTGCTTCTACATTGCAGTATTGATACTTTTACTTAAGTAAAACATTGCTTGAGTACTTTTTCCACCACTGATTGGTTTTGAAACACTTACATCTACATAAATCTCAAGTGCACCTCAGGTACGCATTTTGCTGCAGGCTGCATTTCCCTATATCCCCCCCTCCATGTGCGCCAAGGGCTGAGAGACAGACTTGCATAACGATAACGTCAAGTACAGGGGTGGAAAAAGTATTCAAATGTTTTACTTAAGTAAAAGTATCAATACTGCAATGTAGAAGTACTCTGTTACAAGTAAAAGTCCGGAATTCAACATTTACTTGAGTAAAAGTACAAAAGTATTGGCATCAAAATGTACTTAAAGTACCAAAAGTAAAAGTACTAAATATTTGAAAATAGCCGATCTACAAGCTCACAACGCGTCGTGATGCGACGCGTTGTGAGCTTGTAGATCTGCTATTTTCAAATAGCCTAGGTTTAAAATAGGTTTAAAGTGGTTAATTTATGTTTCATTATATCATGATTTATATCTGAAAAGTAACTAGTAAAACTAAAGTTTTCAAGTAAATGTAGTGGAGTAAAAGTACAATATTTGCCTCTGAGATGTAGTGGAGTAAAAGTAAAAGTATTGGAAATTGGAAATACTCAAGTAAAGTACAAATACCTCAAAATTGTACTTAAGTACAGTACTTAAGTAAATGTACTTAGTTACTTTCCACCACTGCATAACGATAACGTCAAGTACCACTCCACTTTATAAACAAATGAAGCTTTGAGTTGCAGTGTACTGTAGGCAGACAGCCCTGAACAAAAGTGGAATCATGAACTCATTTTAGTGTTTTAGTGTCGGCAGTATAAGGCGTAGGGAAGCTGGGGAGTGCTGTTGTTTATGTTCGCTATGCCTGGATGCTACATTATGTTATTTATGAGTGGCAGAAACCCTTGTATACTTAACTCTGTTGTAGCGCTCCTCTCTCCATAATGAAGACCATTTGCACTTTAGTTTCCAAATCCAATATACTGTATAGGCCTATATATTGCAGCCATACAGACAACTTTAATGGGAACAGTATCTTGGCCCCCATATCCAAGTTAAAACTCAAGCCATAAAACTCATGTAGGTGGTGGAAATATCTCTTGGAACATGGCACAGTGCCAATTTTACAGATACTCTACGAGCATTCTGTGAAAAGTCTCTGTTGAACAAAATGGGATGTAGTGGTGAAGCTTTTTTTTCTTTTTTACAGGGGTCTGTAATTGGTCCCATCCTTTTTTTTTTCTCAACGCCAAATCTCAAAAATAGCCGATCTACAAGCTCAGCAATTTCGAGGAATCTTCAATGCACCTTCTAAGATCTGATATTGAAGTCTTGACGTTTATGAGACCACATTTCTAGATGTCATTGCTTGGCCTCTGAGATGTAATTGAGTAGAAGTAAAAGTATAGACAATTGGAAATACTCCAGTAAAGTAAAAAGCACCTTAAAATTGTACTTAAGTACAGTACTTGAGTAAATGTACTTAGTTACTTTACACCACTGATAACACATCACATGTACTGACACAGAGGCATGCTATTCATTCATATTGTATTGTATTCAGGATGTGGTCTGTGCTCGTCGATTCTGTAAAAAACGGACTTGGGAGAGCCCACACCTGTCACTTGATGCATCCTGGCAGAGCCAGTTGTAAAGAAGCTCAAGTTGAAATGACAAGTGCAACAGACGGTAGCCTCTGGTTATCAGTCTGCCAAGGGAGATGACTGGCGCTTGGCTCGGCTCTGTGCCTTGTGTCACACTAGTGTCAGCTCCTGTCTGTTCACATCCGTCCACACACACACCTAAACATCCTTCAAAGCCAGCGGTGTACATACAGTATACTTAAGTACTGTACTCAAGTACAGTTTTGAGGTATTTGTACTTTACTGGAGTATTTCCAATTGTCTGTACTTTCACTTCTACTCCGCTACATCTCAGAGGCAAATATTGTACTTTTACTCCACTACAATTATTTGAAAACTTTAGTTATTTGTCACTTTTCAGATGTAAATTATTATATTATAAAACATACATTAACCACTTTAGCCCTATTTTATACATAGGCTACTGTAGGCTATTTGAAAATAGCCGATCTACAAGCTCACAACGCTTCGCGATGCGACGCGTTGTGAGCTTGTAGATCTGCTATTTTCAAACATTTATTACATTTACTTTTGGTACTTTAAGTATATTTTGATGCCAACAGTTTTGTACTTTTACTCAATTAACATTTTGAACTCTGGCAGGCCTTTTACTTGTAACAGAGTATTTTTATATTGTGGTATTGCTACTTGCACTTAGTAGTAAAGTAAAATACCTTTTTCCACCACTGTTCAATGCAAGGGCACACACATTTTCATGCTCAGACTCAAACACAACCATGATAGGCTTGTGTTTATGGCCGGCGGTTTTCAAACCTTTTTGTGCCCAAGGCACACCAAATTGGTTTACAATGCAAACACAAACGTGCGCGCAAGCGTGCACGCACACACGCGTATGTGCGTTAGCGCTAACTTGAGAATGGACGGGGACATCTTTTCATGAGAGAGGTGGATCAGCAGGCTGTCTCAAAGCCACGATTCATCTTTGGGTCAAAAAGGTCAAATATCAAGGTCACCAAAAGAATTCTCACAGACAAAATTGAGGTCATTGCATGTACTCCTACGGGCTGGTAGGTGAGTCAGTGGGATACAACAGCAGCGACAACACAGATATATGTGTGGCCTGTGGGGAGGAATTCATTGGCATAACTAAATTGGGGGGGAAAAGGGGGTAAAAGATTATTGGCTACTCAAACTTCATAAAAAAAGGACAACATGGAGAATGGATGGGTGGATTTGAATGACACTTGAGGAGAATGACCAGTGGACTGCCCTGAACAGATCGTAATCTTTTTCGGGTCGAACAAGAGACGTTTTGTTACAGGCAGGGTTTTCAATTTGCAATTGAATATGAACGTCATTCCTGCCATAACACCGTCTTTATCTTTTCATCTCCATTCCTCCACCTCCTCTCTGCGTCCAGGTGGGCATCATCGACGACGACATCTTCGAGGAGGACGAGCACTTCTTCGTGCGGCTGCTGAACCTGCGCGTGGGCGACGCAGAGGGCATGTTCGAGAGCGACGACGGCGACGGGCCCAAGGGCCGCCTGGTCGAGCCCCTGGTCGCCACGGTGACCATCCTGGACGACGACCACGCGGGCATCTTCACGTTCGGAGACCGCATGGTCCGCGTGAGCGAGAGCGTGGGCACCATGGAGGTGACGGTGGTGCGCAACTCGGGCGCGCGCGGCACCGTCATCCTGCCGTACCGCTCCGAGGCGGGCACCGCCAAGGGCGGGGAGGACTATGAGGACGTGCGGGGAGAGCTGGAGTTCACCAACGACCAGACCACGTGAGTGGAAAAACACCTGATTTCAACGTATGCTAATCAGTGGTGGAAAGTAATTAACTACATTTACTTAAGTACATTTCTTAGGTATTTGTACTTTACTTGAGTATTTCCAATTTCCAATATTTTTACTTCTACCCCACTACATCTCAGAGGCAAATATTGTGCTTCAATTCTCCACTACAATTATTTGAAAACTTTACTTACTAGTTACTTTTCAGATATAAATTATTATATTATAAAACATACATTAACCACTTTAGCCCTATTTTATACATAGGCTATTTGAAAATAGCAGATCTACAAGCTCACAACGCATCGCGATGCGACGCGTTGTGAGCTTTGCAGTATTGGTACTTTTACTTAAGTAAAGTGGTACTTTTTCCACCACTGATCTAATGTATCACTATTACAAACAAAGATTATGTGTTGACTGAATGTCATGACATCAACGTCATCCCCTTGACACTTGGCAAAATGTCATTGAATAATCATATACTAATGATCATATCAATGATAAACAGTTTGATTTGTTTTTTGAAAAACAGAGGCGTTGTGAGCTTGTTGATCTGCTCTTTTTTCTTTCTTTTTTTTACAAAACTTTGCCCCAAATGTGAACGCCAGGGTTCATTTGGTTAACATACATTTGTGATATATGGTATATGAAACGTATATGTTTGATATTATCAAACATACAAATATCCAACAATTGTCAAAAGGAAATGCATGCATATGTGTGAAAACACATTGTTATAATTGACCCCGGTCACTTTGTTACAATTGCCCCGATGGGTCAAACATGATAAAATCCCATATTCTAGCTAGAAACACCTATACTAGCATAGGCTGCTGATGTTAATTTGTGACCAATAACATAGAGATACAATTAATCTAAGTTTAAATTAGCTGACATCTTATCTTTAGACAGCAGAAGGAAAATACCGTACACTAAAACATTTACGTTTACACCTCAAAATCAGTTTTTTGTTGAAAACTTCTGCTGAGCCTGAGATGAAATTATCATTCTATCCTTCCATCGGCCCTACTGTGCATGTTCACAAGAAGTCTCACCCCTCTAGCTTGTTCCTAATTAGAATGATTGAGTGTGTTACTTTTGCCCCCTGTTACTTTTGTCCCCGGTCTCCCTAATGAAAGCCAACAGTTTCAAAGAGGTTTCGAGCCTTATAGGCCTCGAACCCTCAACAACAACCAAAAGCATATACACAAAAAAACAATCCCTCCCTCCCTCCTCCCACACACACAAAACAACAAGACAAGAAACAAAACAATTAGAAGACAACAACCCACAGACAGGAGAACAATCAATGCATATGCATCAGACACTGACAACAACAACAACGCCGAAACCACCAAACAAAACAAAAAGAAAAAACACTAAATTGACATTACACCACTGCTCATTAGAAATGCAAAGTTCTCAAGTGCTGCTATACCAGGCCCTGTATTCCAGAGAATGTTTTAACCCGTTGAAACCGGGAACGCATCTGGTGTAACCACTTTAACCATTATTTTATACTTTGGGCTATTCAAAAATAGCAGATATACAAGCTCATAGCACGGCACCAAGTGCCACGCTATGAGCTTGTAGATCTGCTAGTTTTGAATCATTGAATATATATATATTTTTTTTTAAGCAAACATTTTTAACTAAAATCTTTGCTCCTGGGGGGTCCCTGGAACAACATATTTTGAGATGGGGGTCCGCGGCCAAATACATATAATTTTTGTGGTCCTTGACATGAAAACGTTTGAGAACCACTGATATTATAGCAACATAAGTTTTTTCAAAAAAATGTTAGGATTTAGAAGATATTTGTCGAAACCCCCAGAAGCAAAGATTTTAGTGAAAAATGTAAAAAAAAAATATATATATATATATAAAAGATTTTCACGATAAAAAAAAAAAAAATAGCAGATCTACAAGCGTGGCACTCGGTGCCGCGCTTGTATATCTGCTACGAGCTTGTATATCTGCTATTTTTGAATAGCCAAAGAAATCTTACAATGACACAGATGCGTCCCCGGTCTTAATGGGTTAAATGACATTGCTAAGTCAGCATCACTGATGTTTTTTTCTGCTATGCTCCAGTGAACTGGAGTTCTGTCGATATCAATATAGTCCCATGATGACCACTGAAGAACGATGGAAAGGCAGAGGGAGGGAGGGATGAACAGAGACATTACGCTATAGGGGAGAAGAGTATACGAGGGCATGTGAGGAGAGCTGTGGTTACCTTTCCCCAAGGAGGTCGTCCGGGAGGCATAGATGAAGGGAAGAAAACGTCAAGTGTTGGTTATTGTTGTTGGTTGTTCATAGAATGTCAGCCCTTTATCACCTCTACTGTCGTTTGTTGTTTTGGGGGTGTTTCTTTCTCCTTATCGCCCCCTTCCCTCTATGGATTTCTCTATGGAGAATAACATTGGGTCGTCTTAGAATCGTCTCATATAAGAATTGTGGTCCAAAAATAAACAAACTGTCTCTGGGATATTGTCAGGGAGGTGGCTCTGTATCGTTTATGATAGTCAGTCACTCATATTTGATACAGTCTGTTTCTGGCTAAAATGTAACTAATTCGACCGAAGTAACATTAGCTTTTTCTCTCGATGTTTCATATCCATAAGAGTCAAACCACCGGGATCATTTGTTTATTTTTGGAACACAGTTCTTATTTGACGCGATATTAAACACGTCTATGGGAATTCAGAATGGGGGGGGGGAAACGCGACCCAGGTAGGATGCGTAAATTACGGGGGCGTGAACGAAAGCGTGAACGTAACAGTTTCAGGAAGTGAACGAGTTTGTTCGCATTTCACGGCAACGCGCTAGATCTTTCGAACGAATCGATCATGAACGACCCATCACTATCCTGTTGTACTTCACTTCACTCGCTGTCCATAGTACATCAAGGCCAACCTACTAGGAGCATAAGCTCATCACTGCGGGGCGGCCATAGCTGAGTGGCCATAGCTGAGTGGTTAGTGAGCCCCTGGTTGCCCCAGGTTCGATTCCAGGCCAGGCCAGCATATGTGTCGATGAAATGAAATTTGTCCCTGAGCAAGACTCTTAAACCCTAATTGCTCACAGGTTCTCATTGGAAACAAGACCGCAAGGACTTTCATGAACGACCTGTTAAAAGGAATTATCCTTATCCTTACTGCTGGGTTGTGTGCGTGCGTGCGTGCGTGCGTGCGTGCGTGCGTGCGTGCGTGCGTGCGTGCGTGTGCATGTGGGTGGGTGTGCGTACACGTGTGTATTTGGGTGTGTTTTTACTGTTCAGGTTATTAATTACTGGTTGATTACAGTGTGAGTTCAGGAGGCCTAATTAGCTGTAACGGAAACTGGTATTACCAGCAATTACAGGGTAGAACCATTTCTGTCTGTCTGTCTGTCTGTCTGTCTGTCTGTCTGTCTGTCTGTCTGATAGGTCTTTTTCCGTCCGTCCGTCCGTCCGTCCGTCCGTCTCTGTCTGTTTGTGTGTTTGTCTGGACTCAGTTACTCTGTCTCTAGTCTTAAAGATCTCATTGTTCCCGAGGGACAAGTTTGCTGAACCCAAGTAGTCTACTCTTCTAAGTACTTGGGTGTGAAGCATTGTGTTTCACACCCCCAACTGAGAGCTGCCATGCACAACCACACTTGTTTAGAATATTGGCCTCTGAACAGCTCTGCTGATACCGATACTGAAGGGACCGACGTCGGTGCGGTGGAGAGCTGCCTTTACATGTCTTGTGTAAGGATTTTATAGTAAATACTGTAGCTGTTGTTGACTGAGCTGACGAAAATGACAAAATTAATCAAATTCTCCATTAATTGTATAGTTCTAAAGCTCATATCTAAACCTGAAGTGATGTCCATTAACACCAACACACATGCATGCACCACCATAAATAATGAGGCGGTTTAAGTTGTTGAGGATGACTTAGGGTACCTGGGAAGTCTGATTAGTCAGACCAATGGTGACCAAAAAGATATCCAGTGCAGAATTGGGAAAGCCCCATCTACACAAGACTCCATAACATCTGGCAGTCCAACACCTACAGCCTCAAAACCAAGAACTGCTTGTATAACACCTTGGTCAAGCTGGTTCTACTGTATGGAGTGCTGAGTGCTGAGTGCTGACGAGTCAACAAGTCAGGTCATTCAATGACCGCTTGAGAAAGGTGTGTCATATATTTTGGTCCAATAAAATATGAAATAAGGAACTCAATTAAGACTGGCCGCTGAAGTGTGACCTGTGCCTTTTTTATACAGTACCTGCCAGGCGAGTACAGTTTATGGCCCCATGAAGAATAAGACATAAATTTGCATTCCTATGGGTGACGGTCACTTCAATAATGGACTCGGTCGTCATTGGCTGTGTGTCTCACAGCAGCAGCAGCCGTTTCCGTTTCTTGGACATTTTAGACGGCACACCAAGCCCTCTCAGACGGAACATTAAAATGCCGGGGCACGGCAGTTGGGAAAACGCTGGTCTAAGATGCCCTGGGTACTAGGAATGCCCCCAGGGCGGAGTCCCAAAGTGGCTCTCAGATGGACTCCACCTGGGAAAGGGAAACGAGGCCGAGCTAAGATCACATGGTGAAGAACAATGGGTCTCACGTGGGGCAAGGCACAACTGGTTTCTAAAAACTGTGGTGCTGCAGTGTAGGTGGAGGAACATGATCAATGCCGTATGGCCCATAGTCCATATTCACACGCCGGCCATTTTGGCATTTTGCATTGAAGAAACGGGGATTAACTTAATAGCAAAATGGCCACCGTGTGAATATGGTCTACAGGAGGCGAAGTCTAAAGCTCATAAAACAGATTACAGTATGTCATTGTCAACAGAATAAAATTACTCCCCTGAATTTCCCTTAACAATTAAAACGATCGAACACAATCAATCAAGAACAGTAATCAAAGTGCAAATGCAATCCGTTGTGCAAATAAGTTAGTACAGACTTAAGGCCAGTCCACACCGATTCAACTCCTTGCAACTGCTATTGGGGATGATGGTTGCAAGCAGTTGCAAGTAGTTGCATGTTTCAAGGAGTTTCATTGGTTTGTGGACTGGCCTTTAGTGTGTTCAGTGTTCAGACTTCAGACAGTGATTCTGCCCCAGTCTGTGGGTTGTGGTGATTCTGCTCTGTAGTGTCTCTCCGTACTGTGTTTCCGCTCCAGTTTGTGTGTGCGTGTGCAGTGGTGGAAAAAGTACTCAAATCTTTTACTTAAGTAGAAGTATCAATGCTGCAATGTAGAGGTACTCTGTAAAAGTCTGGAATTAAAAATGTACTTGAGTGAAAGTACAAAAGTATTGGTATCAAAATGTACTTAAAGTACCAAAAGTAAAAGTACTAAAATGTTTGAAAATACCAGATCTACAAGCTCACAACGCGTCGTGATATGACACGTTGTGAGCTTGTAGATCGTCTGTTTTCAAATAGACTATAGTATAAAATAGGGTTAATGTATGTTTTATAATGTAATAATTTATATCTGCAAAGTAACTATGTAACTAAAGTTTTCAAATAATTGTAGTGGAGTAAAAGTACAATATTTGCCTGTGTGTGTGTTGTGGTGTTTATGCTCTGTTTCTCTCTATTTAGTGTCTGCTCCAGTGTGTGTGTGTGTGTGTGTGTGTGTGTGTGTGTGTGTGTGTGTGTGTGTGTGTGTGTGTGTGTGTGTGTGTGTGTGTGTGTGTGTGTGTGTGTGTGTGTGTGTGCGTGCGTGCGTGCGTGCGTGCGTGCGTGTTGTGTGTGTGGGGGGTGGTGTCAGACCATGTTGGAACAATTTCACAGCTTTGGGGGGAAAAAAAATAAGCTGTTTTTCAGCCTTGTGATGCATGTATTGCTGTATCTATCGCCTGCCAGAGGGGAGGAGTTTGAAGAGGTGGTGGGCGGCAGCAGGGTCACAGATGATGTCGGAGGCCCTGCCAGGCATCAGGCCTGGTAAATGTCCTCAACTGCCAACAGCTGTGTCCCAATTATGTTTTGGGCCATCTTAATAATAACCCTCTGCAGAGCTTTCTGGGCCGTCCTGGTGCAGCTGGCATACCCACACCCCCAGAACCACGGTAGAACAGTGAAGCGGCAGTCGCCTGGTGGTCAAATCCGGGATGGCAACACTTCCGCATTTAAAATGCTACAGCGCGTATGTCTGCCGTTTGAAACCCTATAGTGTGCCTGCTCATAACTCTATGGCCTGTTCTATTGGCTCCGATATTGGTACTTCCGGCAGACTTCCGGGTGCTTCAAACGCCACTGACCGCCCCCATGAATAGCTGGGGGGGCAGGGCAGTCCGCCCTCTAGATATATTATAAATCTATGGGCATATCACACCACACGGTGCACTGATAAGAGTACTGTAATACTGTTGGCTAGGCTGAGTGCAGTGTTGCCATGTCCGCTTATTATAAGCGATCATTACAAACTGTCCATGTAGAACATGGGTAGCATCCCTGACTATTTTCTGAGCCTGTCTTAGTGTGGCCTGCTCGTAAATGGACTGCAGAGAGGGGAGTTGTCTTACTCCTATAATTTCCCCTGCAGTCTGCACCAATCGGAGCAATTTGGACTTCAGTTGCACTGAGAGATTGCCAAACCAAACTGTGATGCCAAATCTGACCAGACTTTCCAAGACCGCTCGGTAGAACACTAACATAAACTTTTGGTCAACACCATGAATCCTGAGACGGCGGAGGAAATGCAGTCTTTGCTGTACTTTACTACAGAGACTGTCCACATGTGTATTCCACGTTAGCGAGTTGTCAATACTAATGCCCAAGTATTTATATGAGGAGACCTGTGAGATGGTCGAGTCATGAATGACCACAGGCCTGTGGTCACCAATACTCCTAGGGTCGAACACCATCTCCTGTGTCTTCCTCACGTTGAGAACAAGGTGGTTGTCATCGCACCATGTTACAAACCTCTGAACCTCTAAAAAATAGTTGTCTAAATCTCTATCATTACCCAGTAGGGATAAGATGGCAGTGTCATCCGAGAATTTAATGATGTAATTATTCGGGTTACTGCTTCTGCACTCATTTGTGTATAAGGTGAAAAGGACAGGTGAGCTGACGCAGCCCTGCGGTGCTTCTGCACTCAGGGTTCTGGGCTCTGACATGGTACAGTTCACACTGACCCTTTGTGTACGTTCAGTTAAAAAAGAATAATACCACCTGATAATAAGGGGATGGACATTGAGGTCCCTCAACCTCTTAATTAAGAGATGTGGCTGTATTGTATTAAAAGCTGAACTGAAATCTACCAGAAGAAGGCGTGCATAAGCAGTGTTCTTTCCTAAGTTATTTTCTAAGTGCTTCAAAAGAAAATAATCCAAGGCCAGAACTGCATCCTCTATGCCTCTGTTACTCCTGTAAGCAAACTGAAAGGTGTCCAATGAACAATCAACCGCTGCCTTCAGTAGACCGATAATGATTTTCTCAAAACACTTCATAATCACTGAGGTCAAAGCGACTGGGCGATAGTCATTATTTTCCTTGCAGCATGTTTTTTTGGGAACAGGGATTATAATAGAGTCTTTCCAGGTGGACTGAACAGTACATGAGTCCAGTGACTTTTGGCAGATGGGACACCAAGCCTCTGCAAGTTCCTGACTGCATGAGTGCAGCAGCCGGCCACATATTCCATCTGGGCCTGAGGCCTTCCGGGGACATGTGTGTGCAAACATCTTCTGGACTTCATGTAGATCCACAGTAATTCCCAGATCACTGTGTGTTAGAGATGCGCGGATGGGTTTTTTTGTCACCCGAATCCGCGTTAACAAATTCATTATCCATCCGTCATCCACCCGCGGTAATTATATCATCCTATTTATAGATCCGCACCAACCGCACCAAATAATTGTTATTTTCCTGATGTTAGTTTTCTTATAAACAATGTCACTCACCACTGTTGCGATGCAGTGACTGTATACAATCCACAACCATGGTAACAACAAGCACGTCTTCATTGAGTTACTTTCGCTTTCAACCACTTTGTTGCCATGTCGGCTTTTTATAAGCTTTTTATAAGCGACGTTTGGGCTTGTTTGGCACATAGACTGTAAAGGTTTGGCACTTGTTTTGGGCTTGTTTTCATAGACCTGGCTGCTTATTTCTCTCGCAACCTACCTGGCAACACCGTACTCACACCGGCTGGCTGCAAAGCAACATGTAGTGAGCGGCTATTTTGTGCCTGGTGTAAAATGACGTAATATTAAAATACTACAAACGCAGTTAACGCACACACGGTGAAATGTAGTGCTTTTCAAAAGCTATTATAGGCCTATAGATTGATATCATTAATTTAATTCCTGCATTATTTCACCCGCGGTTTATCCAATATTAATTAATAATTATATTTGATTGACCCAAATCCACCCAAACTGCGGTTAACTGCGGCAACCGCGGCTAAAACCGCGATCCGCGCATCTCTACTGTGTGTGGGTACAGACTCAAGGCCAGCTATTTTCTCCTGCAGGAAATCTGCTGTTTCAAACCTTGCATAAAAGTTGTTCACTGACTGACTGAACCTCGCGTCACCAGGCTTTTCCGTTTGAGGAATCATTCATGAACGTCACAACACTATTCATCACCCCGCCACAAACCGTTCACACCACTGCTGCGACCACAGCCAGGCAAGTGATACCGCTGCATCAGAAGCAAGAGTCTTAAGCCTTGAGATCAAATGTTGAGTGCAAATAAAATAAAGTGAGGAAATTGCTCCTGTCAAACGTACTAAATATCCTTAGCACCATGTGACCTATTTATTATAAAGGCCAAGTGTTATGTTATCTCTCAAAGCAGAGTGCCTGAGTGTGTGTGATTGTGTGCTATTGATTGTAACACTGCTGGGCTAACACGCTGGCAGTTTTATTGACAGACAGGGGGCTAGCTGAGACAAACCGACCCAACTGACGAACTGGCCCACTCCAAAGCCCAGCTATATGCCCTGAAAGGGCATTGGACTAGTATATAGTGATTTCAATATCAGTCTTATTGCTGTAACTGTTCTATTGTAGCTTTTTATTGGCGTTCTATCTCCTCATCCTCAACTCACGTAATGATTTGCCTCTTTTTCATGTTCACGCCGCATGACTCCCCCACCCAGTAACGGCCAGTGGGCATTGATTGTATCTGTCCATCACACACAAACACACACACACACACACACACACACACACACACACACACACACACACACACACACACACACACACATGCACGCACACACGCCCACGCCCACGCAGTGTTCTTTGCTCCAGTGCTTCTCTCTTCTTCCTCTCTGTGGTCTGGGTGCCATGTTCGTCTGTACCGTCCATCTTCACTCTCTCATGAAACAATCACCTCTTCCTTGTTCTCACTTTAATGTGACACCCCCTCCCCTTTTCTTCCTTTCTCTCACTCTGTATCCTGCTTCTTTTCCTCCTTCCAGCACCCCTCACCGTCTCCTCCTCTCTCCCTGTATCCCACCATATTTCACTCCCTTTCTTCCTCCTCTCTCGCACCTCTCAGTCATTTTTCTCATCTCCTTTCTTTCTCTATTCCAGTGGTTCCCAACCGTTTCTGGATCAGGGCCCAATTGAAAACCCCAAAAGCGAACCACCCATCTGACCACTTAAAGTGAAATTCATACTGGCCCTCATTTATCAATGGAGCGTAAACATTTCTTGCCTTAAATTTGCCCGTAAGCCAACGTCCAAGTGAGATTTATCAAAGGATCCTATACAGCCAATCCTAGCGTACATTTGGTCGGAGCTTTGATAAATCTGACGTCTGAATCCGAGCATCATTTGAATAACAAAACGAAACGCCCCGATTTTACGACATGAAGAACCGGAATATACGACCCAAAAAAAGCATGAAGAATAGTTTTGTGAGAGAAATAAGCAACCAGGTCTATGAAAACAAGCCCAAAAGAAGTGACTAGGCCACATGAGCGCTTTAAACCGGCTATTTGAAAATAGCAGATCTACAAGCCCACACGCGTCACAGTGTATATATATACACACTATACACTATATACGTGTATAATATATATATATAGTTCCTTATCAGTAACACAATGAAAACTCATTGTTCAAGGTTTTAAAGAAAAAAAGACCATGACATTTTAGCATAAATGTTTAATATCAATGTTATATTATCTATGAAATCTTAATTATTTGGGGACCCTTTTGCAATACCCTCATGGCCCACCAGTGGGCCCTGGTCTACAGGTTGGGAATCGCTGCGATATTCTTCTTTTACCCCCCCCCCCTCCGTTTCCCCCACTCATCTCTTCCTCCTTCTTTCATTTCTCTCTTTTCATGTGGGTTGATGCTGTCTTCTGTCTCCGGGGAGATGGTTGGCACAGTGACATTTCTTTCAGTGTGTCCTTTAGAGACACCTAACAGGCCTCTGAGGACTGGAAATGTACCCAGCCATCATTCACATCCACACTACATTCACATCTAATGGCCATCATAGATACGATACACAGAAAGGTGGACAAAAACCTGAGCGTTTTGCTGCCATCTCAGCTAATTTGGCTGATAGCATCTAGGAGCGAGCAGGCGGGGGCTCGGGGTGTTGCCCAGGGACATGTTGACATGACAGATGGCTGTTGGACAGTATGTGTTGAACCTGTAATGCCTCATTTGTGCTTTGTCAGATAGCCCTGCCGTGCAACAGCAATTATGTTTATTTTATTTTATTTTTCTAATAATAAATAAAGAAATACATCGCATGGATGCAACTGGGACGCATCATCAGTGTTGTAGCCTGGGGTCATAGGGTGTTTGGGGTCTCGCAACATACAACATACACCCTCGCCCAGGTGACCCAGCCAGGGTTGATCAAGCCCCGACTTACGTCCCAGTAGCACCCACGGGGCCACGGTCAGTCCTATAGGGAAAGACAGGGCCACTCAGTCCGCTTCTCCGGAAGTACTCTGCCGGGGCTCGGGGAGGCTCTGACACGTGGAGGGACTAGGCTCTGTGGGTGGCCTCCTGGCCGGGCTCCTCCTTCGTCTCACCAGGTCCAGGACCTGAGCGCTGCGCCAGATCAGATGCACCGCCCCGATCCAAACATTTCCTTCTGGCGTGATGGTTCCTTGGGCCGATACCGCTAGATTGGGCCGTCTAATGGTATTAGCTCCGCTTGCGGTACGCTGGAATGGAATGGCCCTCCTAAGGCCTCACCGCGGGTTTGTTGGGCTTCTTCCTCACGGAAGACACAGCATGGGGCGTTAACCCATACTGCTCCCGGGATACCGTCTACATTCCGGCTGTCAACAGTCTCTCCTGTGGTCACCAAACTATTCCTGGTTGTCACGTAGTCTATAAATTCCTATGAGCCACTATAAATAGAATAACTAATAAAGAAATACATCGCATGGATGCAACTGGGACGCATCATCAGCTTAAATTTTTTCAGCAGTTATGTTTATTGTCGGCCTGGCGGAGACAGATTGATGCGCGTCGTGCATCAATCTTACCAAGACCCAGTCAATGACACATCACTGGCTGCTATTTATATATTATTATATCACTACATAATGTTATGTCATTGACCTAAATGGCATTATATCAACAAGGATAGGGTGATTCAAAAAAGTTTATGTCTGTATCAGAAATGACTTTGACAGGTGGAAAACTTTAGTTAAACTTGCAGACTGACGCATAACGCATTACTTTACTTGGGTTACATCTTCTGATAGATCATAGATGTACTAGAATGTTGACATGAAATAAAAATCCTGTTTAGTGTTTCATTAGCGCGATCGTGACAAAATAGGCTACAGCTTGTAGCGACGGTGCACGTCAACACACGTTGAAACAAAGACAAAGAAAGCAAGGATTCAACAGTGATGTCACTACAGGAAGTAGCACGGACAACGCTGTTTATAATCCACAGTGACATCACTGTGACAAATCCTTGGTATCTTCATGTGACCGACTCAACTTTTATCCGCTCTGTGGAAAATCCTGGCGACGCAAGGTTATAGATTTACAGCGGGGAAAACTTGGAATTCCCGGCCGCCTTCTCGCGGACCGGTGGTACATGTCCCACGGACCGGCACCGGTCTGCGGACCGGCACCGGTCTGCGGACCGGTGGTTGGGAACCCCTGCTCTATGAGACATAGATTTCCTATTATATTCATGTATATGCACATATTTGTGGATACCTGAATATGATGTATAAGCAGCATTTATTCTGCATATACCTGCCATTTATTGGCATATTATGTTCATATAACTTATAACGTTTTTATAGAACAAACACATGAAGCCCTTAGTTTTCTATATATAGGCCTAGTTCATGCAAACCTGTTGCTATGTGGGAATATTTGAAATCTTTATCATCACAGCATAGACTCTCTCTCTCTCTCTCTCTCTCTCTCTCTTTCTCTCATGAAATCATGAACATTTCCGCACATATTAGATTTCTTTTCTTTTAAGCGGACACAATCTTTGCTTCTGAGGTGTCCCTGGAACTAAATGTTTTACAAATGTTCACTTAAAAAAATATGTGTATATTAGATATAATATCTGCTATTTCTGAACAGCCAAAGACATATTACTAAAATGACACAAATGATGCTTCCCGGTCTTAAAGGGTTAATGATCGTTCCGCTGGACTTAATCCATACATCTGTGGCGCTCACATCAGCACCCGCCCCCATTCTCTCACTCTGTCTCTACTACTTCTGTGTTCACCCATCACCGGCTTTGCCTCCTCTGTTCTGCCTCCTCTCTCTCTCTCTCTCTCTCTCTCTCTCTCTCTCTCTCTCTCTCTCTCTCTCTCTCTCTCTCTCTCTCTCTCTCTCTCTCTGTCTTTCCTCTCATCTGTTACTTAGCTTGCTTTGATTCCCTTAAGGCCTGATTATGCTTTCCACGTCTAGGGTCCGTGGACAGCAGGACGTGAGATGTGTTGTGATTATCCTACAATTTGAACTCTTGCTTTTAAGAGCAACACGTTGCACTCAGTACAAGGCATGTAATCTAATATTATACTCTCTATATATATATATATATATATATATATATATATATATATATATATATATATATATATATATATATATATATATATATATGGACTCAATGTCCATCATATCAGCCCATGTGGTATGCAGCCTAACCATGCAGCTATCGGGTTGCCCCAAGTGCACAATAATGTTATTTAAAGGTAGGTTTTTGGTTAAAACAATATGTTTTTGGTTAAAAGGTTAAAGCACTATATTCTGATAGTGTTCATTGCTATAGACTTAGAGTGTTTGTTCAGTAGCTCCCTGTCTCTTCAGCTCTTTAATAAACAGAAAATACATTTTCAGGTAGATGACAAAATCTCAGCCAATCAGGAGAGAGTACCCATTCATCAGCTTAATTTTATAGTGTTCCAGTTCCAAATGTGTCTGATCATTCCTTTGTGTCATCACTTCCAATTTCACTTGTTTAATCTGTATCCTGACTGAGTTCTCTATCCTGATTGGATAAAATTGGTATTCCGACCTGAAAATGCATTTTCTGTTTAACCCATTAACTGCCAGAGGTATTTCTGAATATTTCTAGCCAGTGCCAGAGATTTTTCATTGAAAAAAAAAAAGTACTCAGGGAGCCGAGATAAATAATTTTAAGTTTTAAGTTAACAAGGAAGTGGATAGGAGTCTATATCTTCGATAAATCATATCTCCTTGGTCTTTGGGTCAAATTGGGAAAAAAGAAATATATATTTTTTTTTTCTTTAGTTCACGTAGATCTACGCGATTGGCAGTGAAATGGTTAATAAAGAGCTGGAGAGACATGGAGACTCCTGATACTGATCAAATACTCTATAGCAATGAGTACTATCAGAATATTGAGCTATTTAACACTTATTTCAACCAAAGAAAATCACTTACCCTACTCTGAACGTTTAAAAATAGATTTTAGCCACTACTTTTAGCCATTTCTTTATTGTGTATATTCAACACCCACAGGATAATAGCCATGAAATGGTTTTCAGTTCAGCAGTTGTATCTACCATACGTATTGTCCGGCCATAATGTGGCCGGACAAGAATGCATGTGAGTGAATACCCTCTGTGACTTGGTTGTGGTGAACGAATAAAGAGTTACATTGCGAAACACTAGAGCCAGCGTTCTTTAAAGAAAAGGAAAAAACAACACAAAGTGATTGCCGGTCTGTAAAGCGAACACTGTAATGGTTTACTGGCACATTAAGATATCTCCTTACTGATTAGTTAGTGGTAGAACCATGCTTCAACCCGCTGAGCTGCACTGGGAATCGAACTCTTGCGGTAAATGAGGTTAAGAGTAGATTATCATCTCTCTCTCTCCTGTGCACATTATCTCTTACTCTTAGTCTCTATTTGTCTGTCTGTCTGTCTGTCTGTCTCTCTTTCTCTCGCTCTCTCTCTCTCTGTTCTCTCTCTCTCTCTCTCTCTCTCTCTCTCTCTCTCTCTCTCTCTCTCTCTCTCGCCATCTCTCTGTAGCCCTTTCCCTTTACTCTGAATTATTGATCCTACTTCCTGCCTCCTCTGGTCTAATTTAAACACCAGCTGGTCCTGATAAGAAACAATGCAGAGGGAGTGCATTTTCCTGGCTCTATAGACCAATTATTTGTTTACCAACATTGAGACTGGACGCACTGCAGGTGATTGTTTCATGCAATCAATTCCCAGCGTATTGTTTCGGGGTGCGCTGGTTTCAGTTCATTCAACCTCCTCTTGTGTGTTGGCTACTGGCTAGTGAGGCCGCGTCCTAGCGAGACCTGACAGAATGGGTTTCATTTGGTGCCGGCCTGCATGCACGCGCATACTGGTTCTTATCAGTGAGACGTCGTCTGTTAAGGGGTCTATACTCTGTGTGCGTGTGCGTGTGCGTGTGTGTACGTGCGTGTGTGCGTGTGCATGTGCGAGCGTGTGTGTCTTGAGCTCTGCTGAGGCCAACACTAAGGACATCGATAATAAGTATGGCCTGTGGTGCTGGTGCTGTATACGTTATAACATCAACTATTGATGAGGTGCTTTTCTTCTCTTTTGTGTCTGTGTACATGTGTGTACTGTATGGTGTGTTTGTGTGTACATTCGGGCTCGGATTTTGGCTCCGCCCCCCGGAAGTGGGTGGAACAGGCACTTCAAACACTGTGTTGAATTGTTTAAAAACATTCAAAGTTTTTTTTTTTGTGAATTTGTATTTTTCTAAGATGCTCCTTTTAACGCAGAATGTCTTTGTATTTTTTTCTCTTTTTTTTTTGGTTACTTTTTTTAAAATATTTTTTTTCATTATTATTTTTTTTTTGCGTTCGCTTCCCGCGTTCGTGCGTCTTACTTGTGTGTACATGTGTGTACTGTATGGTGTGTTTGTGTGTACATGTGTGTACTGTATGGTGTGTCTGTGTGTACATGTGTGTACTGTATGGTGTGTTTGTGTGAACTTTTGTGCATAGTTCTCATCGTATCGTTATTTCCATAGAAGAAAGAAAGGGAAGAAGAAGGGGGGGGGGGGTAAAAAAAACTATGTTATTTTGTTTCTGTTTGGGCTTTTCCTGGGTCCCTAAAGGTTTAAGGGTTGACCACAGCTTTTCCTGATAATTTTTGTGCTCCACAATGTTAGTCTTAAAATAATATTTTTTTGCCTCAATTACCATTCTCTGTGCCTTTTTTCTTTTAAAGTTTTTTTTTTTTGGCTTTTTTATGCCTTTATTAGAGAGGGATAGGGAAAGTAGGCTGACAGGAAATGGGGAGAGAGATGGGTCAGGAACGGGAGTCGAACCCGCGATACGCTGTCAGGCTGGCATTGCAGCCTAGGGTGCCTGGACCGCCACGCTGCGGCCCAGGCCTCTGTGCCTTATTTCTAAGTAACAAAAAACGAATTTAAAAAAAATCCAAAAAGGTAGCACATCCAAAAATGTCAATTAAATGGAGGACAAATTACTCACATTTCCACTTTTTTGTTGGCACACCAATAAAGTGAACGCTCCTTATTTCTAAGTGTTTTGTACTCCTTGATGGCACACACATGGCTATGTGTGTGTTTGTGTGTACTGTACTGTATATGACTATATATGTGTGTGTGTGTGTGTGTGTGTGTGTGTGTGTGTGTGTGTGTGTGTGTGTGTGTGTGTGTGTGTGTGTGTGTGTGTGTGTGTGTGTGTACTGTATGGTGTGCAGACATGACTGTGTTTTTTTCTATTACAGAATACGGTTTAAACAGAATAATTCAACACGTGTGTCTCACAGTCTTGTATAATGTGTGTGTCTCTGCGTGTGTATTTCAATAAAACATTTAGTTTGAGGATAAACCCCTTGAGATGCATCATTGTGTGTGTGTGTGTGTGTGTGTGTGTGTGTGTGTGTGTGTGTGTGTGTGTGTGTGTGCGTGTGCGTGTGCGTGTACGTGTGCGCGTGTGTTTCTGCAGTCAAACCCTCCAGATCAGGATCATTGACGATGAAGAGTATGAAAAACATGAAAACTTCTTCATCGTCTTGGAGGAGCCACGCTGGCTCAAGAGAGGAATCTCAGGTACGTCTTTTCATTTGGTCACGTTTCTTCATCTAGGAGAGTGTGTTTGGTTGCGTAGTCATGTGTGCTTCCTCATCAGTGCACCGCTTGACTTCAAAAACGGCATCTGGGTCAGTTGAGGATAACGTGCCGTGGTAGTTGAGGGAGAGAGAACCTTACTAATTAGCAGTGGTGGGAAAAAGCACTCAAATTCTTTACTTTATGTAAAAGTACCAACACTGCAATATGTAAATACTCTGTCGCAAGTAAAAGTCCAGAATTCGAAATTTACTTAAAAGTACAAAAGTATTGCCATCAGAATGTACTGTAAATGTAAAATGTTTGAAAATAGCAGATCTACAAGCTCACAACGCGTCACGATGCGACGCGTTGTGAGCTTGTAGATCGGCTATTTTCAAATAGCCTAGGTTTAAAATAGGGCTTAAGTGGTTAATGTATGTTTTATAATGTAATCATTTATATCTGAAAAGTAACTAGTAAGTAAAGTTTTAATATAATTGTAGTGGAGTAAAAGTACAATATTTGACCAAAACACCACTGGCGGGATGAACAGTATCTGGCTGTATTGTTATGTATCTTTGTGCATCTCAAAGATGTATACGTAAATCCTGGAGCTTTCTTAGTAGGTATAGAGCGTAACTCGTCATGGGGGATAGACTGAAAATAAAGTGAACTCAAATGAAGACAGATTGAGGAACTTTTCAGATTTCAGAAGACTTTTCCTTCTTCTCTTCGGTGGTTTTGTCGGCCAAATGCCAAGACAACCAGGCCAAGACAGAGCACACCTTTCAGTCAGAGGCTATAAAAAGCACTCATTTGTGTGAGACATTAGAAGAGCATTTCACACCGTTGCAAGCGATCAGAGCTAATGCTAATGATAAATGAGCGTGAGTCCTGAAGAAGGTGGAGAGGTCGGAGTGTTGAAGGTGTGTGTGTGTGTGTGTGTGTGTGTGTGTGTGTGTGTGTGTGTGTGTGTGTGTGTGTGTGTGTGTGTGTGTGTGTGTGTGTGTGTGTGTGTGTGTGTGTGTGTGTGTGCGCGCGCGTGCGTCAGAATGAGCCGTAGAGAAAGGGAGAGAACGAGGGAGTGGAATCGATTGACTCCAAAGGGCAAGGTACAATGAAAAGAAAATACGTTTTTATTATAGTGAGGAGTATGTTTTATCTTGACAGCTCACGTTTTTCTCTCTCTCTTTTTCTGTGTGTGTGTGTGTGTGCGCGCGCGTGCGTGCGTGTGTGTGCCCGTGCGTGTGTGTCTAGTTTTATATTCATATTGGATACTGAAATGTGTTGCTGTTTTATTATCTTGTTACTAACTGGCCGAAAAACTGTCACTGTTATGATTAATATGTATTTCTCCCTCTCCTCCTCTCCTCCTCTCCTCCTCTCCTCCCCTGACTCCTCTTTCTCCCTCAACAGCTCTGCTCCTCAGCCACGGTAAGGACATTTACATTTTACAACTATAACTTCCAGGGTATTAAAGCTTCACTCCAATCACATACCAACTAAGAAACAGTTGACCGTGGTCCATATCAGTCAATTTGAGCAGTGGTTCTCAAAGTAGGGTCTGGGGACCCCCAGGGCTCCTTGAGGGGATTCCATGGGGATGAACACGGGTAAAAAAAAAAAAACACTTACCAGATAATAATGATAATAATAATAATAATAATGATTTAAACTGCAGCCATATCTATCGTGGATATTTGACATACTCTTGACACTGCTCCTACAGTACACTCTTGCTTTGAGAGTAAAAAAAATGGACCTACAGCTCCGTTTGGATCCAGTGGCGTCAGTTCAGCAAAAGCTAAGGTTTGGCAAGGTTAGGGTTGCCAACTCCCAGAGACTAAAATAAGGAACACCTATCCTATCCTGAATTTCTTTGGGGGGTCAAAACCCCCGAAATGCATAGAAAACTACACATTATACCTATAACACAATACAAACACAATGGTCCTACACCTGCATTAGGCTACTATTCATGATTTTTTGTATTAGTAATTAAGTACATTTACTCAAATAATGTACTTGAGTAACATTTTTAGGTACTTTTACTTTACCAGAGTATTTCCAATTGTCTATACTTTTACTTCTACTCCACTACACATCAGAGGCAGATATTGTACTTTTACTCCACTACAATTATTTGAAAGCTAGTTACTAGATATAAATATGTTACATTATAAAACGTATATTAACCACTTCATACCTAGGCTATTTGAAAATAGCTGACAACTTTGAAAAGCTTGTAGCTATTTTCAAACATTTTAGTACTTTTGCGTTTTGTACTTTAAGTACAATTGATACCACTACTTAGCCAATGGCACCTGCCATACCTTGCCATACCCAATTGACGCCCCTGTTTGGATCCATTGTACACCCTTGGCATTAAATGAACAAAGGATGTTACTGTGTGTACAAATTGCTTGGAGAATCACACAGTGCTAATGCAGGACAGACATGGGATGGGAACACTTGGCTGCCATTGCAAGCCTTTTGGCCTCATTGCAAGTCTATTGGCATTTGTGGCAGGGTTCCTCTCAGTGGCGTGCACAGACATTTTGAGGGGCAGTTGCTCAAGTAAATTATACTTTTTTTTGTTGACTTGGTCTGCTCTTTTTTCCCTCTACAGCTATACCTCTTTGCCAAAAATAGCCGATCTACAAGCCCACAACGCCTCGCAGCGCGAGGCGTTGTGGGCTTGTAGATCTGCTATTTTTGGCTAATGTTCTCCTCAGAAAAGGGATGCTAGGTTTCCAGTTGTTATGGTAAAAAGAAAAATCATATCACAAAGAATTGGCGGACCCCCTGTAGTAACTCTGAGGACCCCCTAGGGGTCCCGGACCCCCTGTTGAAGACCCCTGCTGTAAACTGAAACTTTTTCCAAAAGGGCACTTCTGGTCAAGAGGGCAAAGGGCAGGTGCTCTAGCACCACCTAGAGTCTATCTGTGCACGTCCCTGGTTCCTCTCTGGCTTGACTTTATGTACAATACAAATCAGTAAGCAGCCACACGCCCCCTTTGTTTGCATTGGTTTATTACACCTGTCTACGATAGTATTATCTCACCTGCACCTTCCACCACCTTTGCTACGTACGCCGCTGTCCAAGAATGGCCTGTATGGCGCTGTTTTACCCCTCCAGGTGTCAGAAGGATGTAAGCGGATGGGTTTTTGACTAGATTTTCTTACCTTAATAAAAATTGTCATAAATACTATATGCTTCCAGTCGCTAGTTTAAAGTCTCCTTTCAATCATCAATTTAGTAAATTCACTCACTCTTTTGTGATATGGCGAAATGATCGTACATTTAGGCATTTTTGGAATTATTGATAAGTACGATAAGTAAGACAAATACGATAATTATCGGACATCTGGCAACACTGGACATGGGGTTGGTGTGGGATCGTCTGATCCTTTTGTACACGTTTGTTTATCCCCGTTTGGTCCCATATTGGTTCTGGCACATTACTGGCCTCTCTCACAGTCTCTTGTTTTTGGGATGAGATCAGCCTCTGTGTCACCCTCCATTCAAATCAAGCAGAGCTGGCCTCCCTGACACGAACACAGAGAGAGCTCTGTGTTAATGGAATGGTTAGGAAATTAGTTCTGGCTAAATGAGCTAGGCACCGCGCGCATTATAGGCTTGTATAGAGACAGTTTTTGGAGATTAAATGGGAGGACGCTCTCATGAGCCGTGACAAATGAGAGAGACCTAGATGAGTTTTTGGCAAAAACAAACTCATTCATTAGATCTAAGCCAAACATTATGAACTAATGTGCAGTGGGGCGTGTCAGATTATCATCCATTTAATGTGGAAATACCTCTTGGATGGAAAGTCAAATGTAGAATAAAGAATGGACCCACTAGTGTGCTTCAGATCAGCTGGAATAGGTTGGGTTATGTTCATTATGAAAGTCAAATCTGGAGCCTTATATAACATTCGGTTCCTCCTAAAAAACACAACATATAGATCAGGGCTGCTAGCATTAGATTAGCAATTTAAGACCCATCTTTAATAACAAATAACCATTCATTAGCCTCCTTAACCCATTAAGACCGGGAGCGCATCTGTGTGTCATTTTAGATTTTTAGCTATAACCATTATTTCATACTTTGGCTATATTTTGAAAAATCTTGAACATTTCTTTGAATACTTGTATTTTTGGAAACATTTTTAACTCGAATCTTTGCTTCTGGGGGGGTCCCTGGAACAACATATTTTGATGGGCATCGGTGGCCAAACACATAATTTGGGGTGTCCTTGACATGAAAAAGTTTGAGAAGAACCACTGATATTATAGCAACGTTTTTCAGACAACTGTTAGGGTTTTCGAAGCTTGTAGATCTGCTATTTTTTGAATAGCCAAAGAAATCTAAAAATGACACAGATGTGTTCCCAGTCTTAAATGGGTGAAAAGTGACTATCTGTGTATGATTGCATGGGGCTCTGTGGGTCCTCCCCCCAGAAACCTTTTTAACATAGTAGATGTAATTTCCTGTGTTCTGGGGAATTTGGGGAGTTTGATACAAAATCAAGGAGAAATCAGGACAATCCAGGAGTGCAGAAGGAGATGGTTGAAATCAAAGAGACTCCAGGAGGAATCCAGGAGGGTTGGCAGCCCTGACATAGATGCAACAAGAAAGGTTGAATTTAGTGGCAGAAATCAAGGAAAAGTGCTCAGAGACCTCTAAATACAGCTGAAATGTTCAAACATGATGACATCCCGGTATACCGTACCGTATAGGCTCATAATAGGCAGAGAATGGGAATGGGGGCTGGGTAGATCGTCCGTCCGGTGATGGTTTTAAAATATGGATACTGAGCTTTCACTTTGAATGACAGCAGGCTGGTACAGCTCAGGAAGACAGAGTATGTCTGTGTCTTTCACATCTACTGTACCTGCTCCCTGTCGCCCACACACACACGATTTTATGTTTTTGCTGAAAGGATGACAGTATGAAAAGAAAAGAAAGGTATACTAACATGGACACAGAGAAGGCCTGGGGTTCCACCAGAGCTGTTTTTGCATCTTTTTAGTCCAGTCAAGTCAAGTCTGAAGTCTGAAGTCTCCAGCTATGCACATCTCCATAATAAAACATCCATCCCAGCTTGGCAGTGCCCAGCCAGTAACCAGGTTTAGTCCAAAGAAATGCTTCAGGAAAGGCAGAATTGTGCACACAGCAGTAGGCTAAACTACAGTATAGGCCTGTGATGGTGATACATTTAAAGTTGCACTGTACTTTGAATAAGCTAGCACTCCGGGTTTTGCGTGGGTCAAATGCAGGCATGCAATGCTCTTTTGGTTTGTTCTTGCACTCTATTTCAATGACGTGACGCGCACGTCGCTTAACACCTACACTGCAAGTCACACAATGGACAATTGATATGCATCTAGGCTTATTCTTATGTTAATTCGCTAGGTGTGAGTCGGGAGCCTTTGAAAACTTTGTTGAGGTGCGAATTTAAAGAGGTGGTGCCATGGTTTTGCACTTTTTATGTTTTTCATGTGTCTATGAGGTTGATAGAACTTCATTAAGCCCCCTGGTGGTGTTTTTATGGTGTTTTATGTCTTCTCTGACTTTTTTGAGTTTCTACCTGGAGGCTGAAACCTTGAGGGTCAAACGTGCCAATAGAAAAACAGCGCTTTAGTGACATAGTAAAAACGTACCCTCCCCCTCATTATCATAACACAACAGGTGTGGGCATGAGGAGGAGGAGGGACTAGGACAGGTGGGTGGTGCTTAGGTGGTGGAGGAGGTGCTAAAGTGAGAACCAGGTATACTTAATGAACTGGAGGCGTGTCCACATAAAAACATAATTTTAACAATTTTTAACAACTTTTTTGAAAAAGATCTTCCTCCTAGTATAACCACAATACCTGATGATTATGTTTTAGGGGGGGATGAAATCACTGAAAATCACGGCACCCCATCTTTAAAGTAGTTTTAAATCTATGCGTGTGCCTGCGTGTGCTCCTGGTCAAATAGGTTCCGGCATGGCGTGCAAGACCGTCCAGTGAGCATTGCACCCCTGGTCAAATGTGATCGTGTTTTGGCTTTCATGTCTCGAGTCAAGTCTTAATCCATTTAGACCGGGAACGCATCTGTATGTCATTTTAAGATTTATTTGGCTATTCAAAAATAGCAGATCTACAAGCTCATGAGCTTGTAGATCTGCTATTTTTGGGAAAGAAATGCGGAAAATGTTGCAAATCTTTGAATATGTATATTGTTTTAAAGCAAACAAAATATTTTGAGGTGGGGCTCTGCGGCCAAATACTTTTTACATTTTGGGGGTCCTTTGACATGAGAAAAGTATGAGAACCACTGATATTATAGCAGCATAAGTTTAAGGTTTTCTGAGGTCCTTTGGGGTTTAGAGAATGTGAAACGGCTGGACCTTAAACACCATCTCTTAGAGACCTCTTAGAAGATTAATATGGCTGCGCTCCTTTTCTATTAACTGAAGATGAACTGTAATTGGTGTGTAGGTGCTGGTGCCGGTCGTTTTGGCAGTAGATCGATAACACAATCCACACTGCGTATCGATATTAATTCCCCTGCTACTCCATGCAGACAGACTCACAAATGGCTCTGGGTGCTATCTCTTTTAACCCATTAAGACCGGGAAGGGTTAAAAGGGTTAAAAGGGTTAAAAGAGTCGTTTTAAAGATGTCTTTGGGCTATTAAAAAATAGCAGATCTACAAGCTTTTTTTTTTACTTATGTTGCTATAATATCAGTGGTCCTCAAACTGTTTCATGTCGAGGACCCCCGAAATTATATGTATTTGGCAGTGGACCCCCATATCAAAATATGTTGTTCCAAGGACCCCCCAGAAGAAAAGATTTGAGTTTAAAAATATATACAGTATATATATATATTCAAAGATTTGCACACATTTTCACGATTTCTTTTCTAAAAATAGCAGATCTGCAAGCTCAAACTCCAACTACTTCTAGCCCAAAGAAATCTAAAAATGACACACAGATGCGTTCCCGGTCTTAAAGGGTTAAGCCCTCTATACAGATGGCATAAGGTAGGTTCACCGTGGGGCCATAAGGAAGTTACATCAATATTGTAAGGACACTCTAGATGCAGTATTTGAATAGCACATTTTCTTTATTCAAGAGCCCAGTGGAGGGAGAGATGGGAAACAGTTGACAGAGGGGTAGGGGTCCGCCATTGGATGACCAAGTACAGTATCAACCATATTTCAATGTCTTGCCATTCTGGCTGGAAGCTGTGTAGCAGCATGTCTTTCGCCGTGTCCGTCCTGAATCACTGTCCTGGCACTCTCTGGCGTGTCTAAATAAAAACTAAACTACCTAAAAAATAATCTATCAAAAGAGACAGCTTGTCAATCAAATCATCCCGCCCCCAGGGACGTGCACAGATAGACTCTAGGTGGTGCTGGAGCAACTGCCTTTTGCCCTCATGACCAGAAGTGCCCTTTTGAAAAAAAAAAAAAAAGTTTTTTTTTTTTTCAGTTTACAGCAGGGGTCTTCAACAGGGGATCCGGGACCTCTAGGGGGTCCTCAGAGTTACTACAGGGGGTCCGCCAAATCTTTGTGACATGATTTTTCTTTTTACCATAACCACTCGAAACCTAGAATCCCTTTTCTGAGGAGAACTTTAGCCAAAAATAGCAGATCTACAAGCTCACAACGCCTCGCGCTGCGAGGCGTTGTGAGCTTGTAGATCGGCTATTTTTGGCAAAGAGGTATAGGTGTAGATGGAAAAAAGAGCAGACCAAGTAAACAAAAAAAATGACATTTACTTGAGCACCTGCCCCTCAAAATGTCTGTGCACGACACTGCCCGCCCCTCCCAGAGCATAACCTACTTTTTCATCAATTTTAAAATAAATGGGACCATAGTTTACCAAGACCATATCATGATGATTGAAAGGAGACTTTAAACTAGCGACTGGAAGCATATAGTATTTATGAACATTTGTATTAAGGTAAGAAAAAGAAAAACTACAGGCCATTCATGTGGACTGTCTTTTCCTTATAGACCGATTATTTGTTTACCAACATTGAGACTGGATGCACAGGTGATTGTTTCACGCAATCAATTCTCAACCTGGTGTTTTGGGTGCGACCCCCTCACGGCAATGAACTAGTTCTTTTGAACGAATCGATCATGAACGACCCATCACTATACCTACACATAGGCTCCAGCCTTCATCTCCCCATGCTGTCTACTCAGCATGAGTGCACACATGCTCTCTCTCTCTCTCTCTCTCTCTCTCTCTCTCTCTCTCTCTCTCTCTCTCTCTCTCTCTCTCTCTCTCTCTCACACACACACACTCAGAGTTAACATTTATGGACTAATGCACACAAGCTAAATACAGCTCAAGATAAAATGCTGATTAAAGCTTGATTATTGATAAAGTGATGACCTGAAAATATCTATTTACGTATGTGCCATGTGCTGGAGTCTCTCTCTCAATCTCTCTCTCTCTCTCTCTCTCTCTCTCTCTCTCTCTCTCTCTCTCTCTCTCTCTCTCTCTCCCCTCCTCCCTGCAGAAGGAGCAGAGGGCCAGCTGAGTTCTGAGGAGGAGGAGGCCAGGAGGATAGCAGAGATGGGGAAGCCCATCCTGGGGGAGCACAGCAGACTGGAGGTGGTCATCGAGGAGTCCTATGAGTTCAAGGTATTACCGTACATGGTTATTATGTATCACATAACAATTTAACCCTTTAAGACCGGGAACGCATCTGTGTGTCATTTTAAGATTTCTTTGAGCTATTCAAAAATAGCAGATCTACAAGCTCATAGCGCGGCACCGAGTGCCGCGCTATGAGCTTGTAGATCTGCTATTTTTGAAAAAAACGTGAAAATGTGTTAGCATCTTTGAATATATATATATTTTTTAAAGCTTTTGTTACTCAAATCTTTGCTTCTTGGGAGTCCCTGGAACTAAATATTTTGAATTGGGGGTCCGCAGCCAAATACATATCATTTTGGGGGTCCTTGACGTGATATAGCAACATACCTTTTTTCAAAAAACGGTTAGGATTTAAAAGACATTTGTAGGATATATATTCAAAGATTTGGACACATTTTCACGATTTTTATAAAATAGCAGATATACAAGGTCATAACGCGGCACCTGGTGCCACGCTATGAGCTTGTATATCTGCTATTTTTGAATACCCCAAAGAATTCTTAAAATGACACAGATGCGTTCCCGGTCTTAAAGGGTTAAGTGTTCAATTAAATTCACACTGAGGATTTTACTATCTGTGTAAACCAGTGGGCTCCCCAATAGATTCATTCAGGGCCTAAATTAAAGCACTTCCAGAGCGTTGTTTGTGGTTCACAGTTATCGACTGGACTCTCTCTATCCCAGACTGCCAGCAATTGTATATGAAATCTCGTAAAGTGTGCCCATTTAACCCATTAAGACCGGGGAAGCATCTGTGTCATTTTAAGATTTCTTTGGCTATTCAAAAATAGCAGATCTACAAGCTCATAGCACGGCACTGAGTGCGTTGTGGAAAAAGCGTTTTGGAAAATGTGTCCAAATCTTTGAATATATATATTTTTAAAGCGAACATTTTTGACTCAAATCTTTCTTCTGGGGGTCCCTGGAACACAATATATTTTTTTTACATGAAAAAAGGTTTGGAAACCACTAGCAACATACATTTTTTTTAAAAACTGTTAGGATTTAGAAGTGATTTGTAGAATCCCCCAGAAGCAAAGATTTGAGTAAAAAATGTTCGCTTTAAAAATATATATATTCAAAGATTTGCAACAATGTTCATGATTTGTAAAAAAAAAACACACACACACACACACACACACACACACACACACACACTCAGCTGACCATCCGTATACTGTCAGCAGAATATGCAGTGCTTTTCTGGTCACTTTATGCTAGCGTCCTCCATTATGGCTTTTCACGTGCCCTCCTCTTTCCTTCCTCATCTCCACGCAGTGGTGGAAAAAAGTACTCACATGTTTTACTTAAGTAAAAGTAGCAATACTGCAATACTCTGTTACAAGTAAAAACCTGGGATTCTAAATGTACTTGAGTAAAAGTACAAAAGTATTGGTATCAAGATGTACTTAAAGTACCAAAAGTGTTAAGTACTCAGTAAGCAGAATGTCCCATTTCATGTATAAAATGTACAAAAATCTTTTGAAAATAGCAGATCTACAAGCTCACGACGCGTCGCATCGTGACGCATTTTGAGCTTGTAGATCTGCTATTTTCAAATAGTCAAAGTTTAAAGGATCTACACCATGAATTTAAAAAAAAATAGTAATATTTAATATCATATTGTTTATGTCCCTCAAACGTTTTTCAAAAGGTTTGAGCCTAAATCAAGCCTCAGATATACTCATTCCAACTAACTTCTCTCTGGCTTATAAAGCACTTTCACCTGCAATACCACATTGTCCTGTTTGGTACGGGGTGCTATTGAGACAGTTTGTATGCATGTTATCTCCTGGTTCTGTGTGGAAAAAGTTTTTAAAAAAGAAAGAAAAAAAAACATTTATTTTTAAAATGCGACGCATTGTGAGCTTGTAGTTCTTGTAGAGCTTGTAGATCTTGTGAGCTTGTAGATCTGCTATTTTCAAAAGATTTGTATAAACTTTGAAATGGGACATTCTGCATAATGAGTATACTTTTACTTTTGGTACTTTAAGTACATTTTGATGCCAATACTGTTGTACTTTTACTCAAGTACATCTTGAAATCCGGACTTTTACTTATGACTCATGAGTATTTCTATATTGCAGTATTTTCATATAATAAAGAAAAACACATGGATGCAACTGGGACGTATCATCAGTGTTGTAGCCTGGGGTCATCGGGTGTTTCGGGTTTCGCAACAACATACACCCTCGCCCAGGTGACCCAGCCAGGGTTGATCAAGCCCCGACTTACGTCCCAGTAGGTACCCACGGTCAGTCCTATAGGGAAAGACAGGGCCACTCAGTCCGCTTCTCCGGAAGTACTCTGCCTGAACACGGGGAGACTCTGACACGTGGAGGGACTAGGCACTGTGGGTGGCCTCCTGGCCGGGCTCCTCCTTCGTCTCACCAGGTCCAGGACCTGAGCGCTGCACCAGATCAGGTGCACTGCCCCGATCCAAACATTTCCTTCTGGCGTGATGGTTCCTTGGGCCGTGGTGGTACTGCAGGCTCCACTTGCGGATTGATTGAATGGCCCTCCTAAAGGCCTCACCGTGGGTTTGTTGGGCTTCTTCCTCACGGAAGACACAGCCTGGAGCGCTAACCCATACTGCTCCCGGGATGCGTCTACATTCCGGCTGTCCGGCTTCATACTTTTACTGAAGTAAAACATTTGAGTACTTTTTCCACCACTGGTTGCTGGTCAGGTTACGTAAGGCTATACTCCATCATACCCTTTCACACGCCACTGAACCTGAGCTTTTTACCCCTTGTAGCAATTAGTTTGAATTATTCAAAATATGAGTTCCATGTGATACATACAGTAGCCTACATCACCTCGCCCAGGGCATGCTAGAAGGCTTTGGTGCAATTTATGCAGCCTGTGTATTTTAATTAAGCAAATACCATCCGCTTTTGGCTCTGATTGGCAGAACAACTTTACATACCTCCATTCTAAAAAGGTTCACTTAAACACATGAAGAGAGTGGATCGCTTTGTATACTAGTCTTTGAAATGTACAAGAATGTCAACATTCTCGCCTAATTAGACATCAGAGACGTGACGGATGGTTAATCAGAGAAGCCTTCAACATCCCCTGTGTGTAGGGTGACCACCCGTCCCGAAATTCGCGGGACAGTCCCGAAATTGGACCCTCTGTCCCGCGTCCCGCACAAGCAGAGCAATGTCCCGAAAATCAAAGATATGAAAAGAAAATATATATATATATATTTTTTGTATATATATATATAAATATATATATATATATATTTTTTTTTTAAATAAATCGGTAAAATCAGGCAAAAATAAGAATTAAATAACATAACCCTAACCTAACCCTAATCTTAACCCTAAAACCGAAATAAAGAAACCAAAAACTGGAAAAAAACGAACCCAATCCGCCCAGAACCGCGCAAAAAATGTGCGCGCGCGGTACGTCTGTCCCTCAATGGGTCTGTTTGAAGTTGGTCACCCTACCTGTGTGCACCGCGGTGGTCTTCTTTGTTAAATTAATCAAGTGTTCTGTGTTCCTCCTTCCATTAGCTCCTATAGGGAGGTTTATGCACCGACGGGGCTACTCATAATGATTTAACCAATTGAAACCGGGAACTCATCTGTCATCATCACTTTAACCGTCCATTATTTTATACTTTAGGCTATTCAAAAATAGCAGATATACAAGCTGATAGTGCGGCACATCAAATCTTCGCTTCTGGGGGGTCCCTGGAACAACATAGTTTGAGATGGGGGTCCGCGGCCAAATACATATCATTTTGGGGGTCCTTGACATGGAAAAAGATGGAGCACCGCTGATTATAGCAACAATATTTTTTTCAGAAAAAGGAAGACATTTGTCGAGACATTTGACAGTTACAAATGTTCGCTTTAAAAAATATATATATTCAAAGATTTGCACAACTTTTCAAGATTTTTCAAAATTACAGCAGATCTACAAGCTCATAGCGCGGCACTCGGTGCTGCGCTATGACCTTGTATATCTGCTGTTTTTGAATAGGCCAAAGTATAGAATAATGGTTATAGCTCAAACCTAAAATGACACAAGTACGCGTTCCCGGTCTTAATGGCTTAAACTACTACAAACATTTGAAATTACTTTTTCACCAATTGCACCCTCTGGACACAACAGCAGAGCAAACACGCCCTGCTCGCCGTTATGTCGGCGCTCCACGGCATTTCATTTGGGCTCGTTTGATTAAAGTAAATAATGCACCTGCAGCGGGGGGAGGCAGGATAAGACAAAAGAGGAAACAAATGAAGAAAACGACTACAAATGAACACACTAAAAGAGGAGAGCAGCTCCTTCTTTTCTATTCATCTACCCCTCCTTTCACCGCTCTCCCCTCTTTCCCTCGTGTGTGTGTGTGTGTGTGTGTGTGTGTGTGTGTGTGTGTGTGTGTGCGTGCGTGCGTGCGTGCGTGCGTGCGTGCGTGCGTGCGTGCGTGCGTGCGTGCGTGCGTGCGTGCGTGCGTGCGTGCGTGCGTGCGTGCGTGCGTGTGTGCGTGTGCGTGCGTGTGTACGTGTCAGTGGTGTAAAGTAACAAAGTACTATTTTATACCTAGGCTAATTGAAAATAGCAGATCTACAAGCTCATAACGTGTCGCATCGCGACGCATTGTGAGCTTGTAGATCTGCTATTTTCAAACATTTTAGTACTTTTACTTTTGGTACTGTAAGTACATTTTGATACCAATACTTTTGTACTTTCACTCAAGTAAATTTTGAATTCCGAACTTTTACTTGTAACAGAGAACTTCTGCATTGCAGAGCGTGCGTGCGTGCGTGCGTGCGTGCGTGCATGGCTGCGTGCGAGTGTAATAAAATGCAACATCCCTGTCCCAAGTCTATTGACCCAATTGTTGCAATAAAATGAGCTCTGTCTCATATGATTTGTGGACTCAAAGAGCCGAGTCGGGGCAATAATGCAGTTCAGGGTGATTGACGCCCACTTTAAGTACCTACAGATCAATGTCAGTGGATTGAAAAGCTCTCATTGCCAAAGCACAAATAGGAGGATACAATCTGTTGAATTAAATCATGAAATGAGACAATATCAATGCATATTTCAGTAGAAGTAAAAGTACTGAAATTGGAAATACTCCAGTAAAGTACAAATACCTCAAAATTGTACTTAAGTACGGTACTTAAGTAAATGTACTTAGTTACTTTCCACCACTGAATCTAAATGTACATAAAATGCATGTCAGTCGTCTTCCCATAACGTGACAGCAGAATGCTACATGTGGCATCATCATGTCAACTCAGTTGAAGACTCTCCATCTGAAAGAAAGTGATAGTGACATTTCTAATGAGGCCTTGTTGGTGGCTCCGTCTCGTCTTAACCTATTAAGACCGGGAACGCATCTGTGTGTCATTTTTATATTCCTTTGGCTATTTTTTGAAAAATCTTGAAAATATTTTAATATATTTTTATTTTTGCAGCAAACATTTGTAACTCAAATCTTTTGCATTCTACAAATGTCTTCTAAATCCTAACAGTTTTTTGAAAACACTTACGCTGCTATAATCAGTGAAACTATTTCATGTCAAGGACCCCCAAGATGATATGTATTTGGCCGCGGACCCCCATCTCAAAATATCTAGTTCCAGGGACCTCCATGAAGCAAATATTTGAATTACAAATGTTCACGATTTTTAAAAAAAATTGCAGATCTACGAGCTCATATAGGTGCCGCGCTATGAGCTTGCAGATCTGCTATTTTTGAATAGCCAAAGACATCTAAAAATGACACAGATTCTTTCCTGGTCTAAATGGGTTAATGGACTTGTCATGGGTCCTGTGCTCTGTTTGCTCGCTGATTAATGGTGTTGTGCTTTTTTTGATTGGCAGAGCACGGTGGACAAGCTCATCAAAAAGACCAACCTGGCACTGGTTATTGGCACCCACTCCTGGAGGGAGCAGTTTGTGGAAGCTGTCACTGTCAGCGCAGGTGAGGAGCGGTGTGTGTGTGTGTGTGTGTGTGTGTGTGTGTGTGTGTGTGTGTGTGTGTGTGTGTTTGTATTATACTTGCGAGGACCGAGTAGTAGAATTTGAAGAAATAGACATTGTGAGGACCGTTTTCCTGGTCCTCACAACACAAATGGTTGTTTTATAGTTTAAAAAAAACATTTTTAGTGATACGTTTTTAATTAGAAAAACATTCAGGTTAGGATTAGTCATTTAGAGGTTAGGTTTAGGGATTGGAATTAGAGTTAAACGTGATTTATACTTAGTCGCACGCCAGTGTCGGGCACCGAGAAACAGCCGATCTATAAGCCCACAACGCGTCGCAACGCGTCGCAACGCGTCGCAGCGCGACGCGTTGTGGGCTTTTAGATCTGCTGTTTTTCGGCTTTAGGCTTACGGTTAAATATATATATTTTTTTAAATGACATTCATAAAATGGCTGTCCTGAAGCGTTGATGTCCTCACAAGTATAATAATACAAACCTGTGTGTGTGTGTGTGTGTGTGTGTGTGTGTGTGTGTGTGTGTGTGTGTGCGTGCGTGCGTGCGTGCGTGCGTGCGTGCGTGCGTGCGTGCGTGTGTGACTCGTAAGTTGTTGTTTTTTTAGTTTATCTCGTGTACAAATGGATAAATAGGTAAGAAAGTAGCACATTAGCCCTATAAGCCCCTATCTCTCATGGCTAAAGCATTCCATTTCAGTCAAACATTGTGGAGTGTTTGGCTGTTTACCTCATTAGAAGCTCTGCTTTTAAAATCTCTTCATTGATCGAGAGGTCAAGGTGGTCCTTAAAGCTAGAAATCACAAATTTACTCTCTACTTTTTTGTTGTTGTTGTTTTGCCATACTGACATTCACAACGTTTTTGAAGTAGATACTAGACATCCTTTCTCCTCCACTGATCTTTTGTTAATGAAACTCTATTACTACTGCCCTTGGGATACAAACTTTCATCCCTATAGTTTCTTTTTTTTCTATTTTTCTTTTTTGCTATACAGCCATTTGCATCTTTTTAGAAGTAGATGTATTTTTTCATCCCACTGATCCTTTGTGAAGGAAACTCTATTACTACTGCCCTTCAGATCTTTCATCTTGTTGTCTAGTCTGATATTGAACCAAGTCATTGGAAATCACATCAATATGGAGTTGGTCCCCCCTTTCCTACAACATTTACTAGCTGTAACATTGATGAGGTCAAACACTGATGGTGGGTGATTATTGCCCGGCTCGCATTTGATGTTCCAATTCATTCCAGGTGTTGGATAGGGTTAATGTCACGGCGCTGTGTCAAGTAGAATTCTCAACGGGCCTGAAAATTAAGGCCCGGTCTGTGTCATTATGTGCTTAAAGGGGAAGACCACTCATTTTCAACATTGAACTCATGTCTTTGATACACCTTAGAGCTGTTGTGTAGAAATAAGACCCCCCCCCCCCCTCCTTCTGTGTTGCCTAGAACTGGATAATTGATTGAGGTCATGTGATCAGTGACATACGCGGGGGGGTTCTTATTTCCACACATTGAAAATAAGTGGTCTTCCCCTTTAATGTCCTCAAAGTCACACATCCAACAAGCTTTGAACTGAGCAGATTGGACCTTCAGTTCCAGAGATAATGGCCAAAACATCTTGAAAACGGCCACTTTCACCGATTTTCAATCGCAGATTAAATGGCTGTCCTGAAGCGTTGATGTCCTCACAAGTATAATAATACAAACCTGTGTGTGTGTGTGTGTGTGTGTGTGTGTGTGTGTGTGTGTGTGTGTGTGTGTGTGTGTGTGTGTGTGTGTGTGTGTGTGTGTGTGTGTGTGTGTGTGTGTGTGTGTGTGTGTGTGTGTGTGTGTGTGTGCGTGCGTGCGTGCGCGCGTGCGTGATAATGGCCAAAACATCTTGAAAACGGCCACTTTCAACGATTTTCGATCGCAGATTTTCGCCTGAGTTTTGGCCATTGTCGCCGGTTTGTCTTGAATAACACGGGCTAGGAAGTAAAGTTCACTTTGAGCTGCCTCCAACACTTACACTGCCCTTTCCGTCGGCCTTACCGCTAGGCCGCTAGGGGAAATTTTCTTTTTTGGGGATAATAGATTTATTTATTTATTTTCTTCAGGGAATCCGAGGCTCGGCCCAGCCCGACCAATTAGCATAGATTTTGGGCCCGGCTCGGCCCGAAAACATCGGGTCGGGTACGGTCGGGTTTGGGCAGATTTTGAGAACTCTAGTGTCAAGTTCTTCCCCACTGATCTCAACAAACCATTTCTTTATGTAGAGGTGTGGGGGGCATGGGGCAGGAAATGTCCTTCTGCAAACTGTTGCCACAAAATTGTTGTGAAGTGCACAGAGACCCCTTGGGGTGATGTTGCACTATAAATAAAAATAAACTGAAACTGAAACTGAAAATTGGAAGCACACGATTGTATAGATTGAATGTCTTGAATTTTAGGGGGGGGGGATCACTGAAAATCACGGCACCCCGTCTTTAAGTACATGTACAGTACTCAAGTACTGCACTTAAGTAAAAAAGATATATATTTTTTACTTTACTCGAGTGTTTCCAATTTCCAATACTTTTACTTAGTTCTACTCCACTACATCTCGGATCCAAATATTGTACTTTTTACGCCACTACATTTATTTGAACATTTTACTTTGTAGATTTAGATTATTATGCATTAACCACTTCAGCCCTATATACATTTCAACCATTTGAAAATAGACTCATAAGCTCACATAAGCTCACAAGCTCATAAGCTCACAATGCGTCACGATGCGACGCATTGTGAGCTTGTAGATCTGCTATATTCAAAAGATTTTTATACATTTGAAAACTTGAAATTGGTCATTCTGCCTGATGAGTAGCCTACTTTTACTTTTGGTACTTTAAGTACATTTTGATAGGGAGATCAGCGATGTGACGCATTGTGAGCTTGTAGATCTGCTATATTCAAAAGATGTTATACATTTGAAAACTTGAAATGGGACATTCTGCCTGATGAGTAGCCTACTTACTTTTGGTACTTTAAGTACATTTTGATGCCAATACTTTTGTACTCTTACTCAAGCATATTTTGAATTCCAGACTTTTACTTGTAACAGAGTATTTCTATATTGCAGTATTGATACTTTTACTTAAGTAAAACATTTGAGTGCTTGTTCTACCACTGAATAAGTATACTGTATACCCCACAATACATACAGTATACATTATGTGTCAGGTTGAAGTGCAGTGTCACCTGTAAAACCATACCCCTGGGTAGAGTATTGGCTTCTGTGACTTGCTCAAGTGCACTACCACAGTATCAGCAGTAATACCATATTGCAGTGAATCATACCAGCCATTCAGATAAGTAAGTTATGAATTACAGGACAAGCCTGTGTAGGCCTACTGTCTGAGCACATAATACCCTCACTCAGACTGTCTCTCTGTCGTAATTAGCCTTGGCAGTTTATTCATGAATTTGTGATAGTAACAATAACAGTAATAAGAGCAAGAAAGTGCTCCTTGGATGATATGTCGTTTGTAATGCAAGCAGCCCCCCCTTGTGGACTGACAGGCTCATTGCCAATAGCAAATATTTCACAAAAAGCTACTAAGTACTTTATGGCAGTGGTGGAAAAAGTATTCACATATTTTACTTAAGTAAAAATATCAATACTGGCTTGTAGAAATACTCCGTAAGGGCGCGCTCCCACCGCACTTTTATTTTACCTCTGGGGCAGAATCTGCCAATGCTTTGTCAATGCAAATGCGTGGATTCTTGGGAAAAATCCGTAAGACCAGGAATCCACGCATTTGCATTGACAAAGCATTGGCAGATTCTGCCCCAGGGGTAAAATAAAGGTGCGGTGGGAGCGCGCCCTAAGGGTGCGCTCCCACCGCACTTTTATTTTACCTCTGGGGCAGAATCTGCCAATGCTTTGTCAATGCAAATGCGTGGATTCTTGGAAGAAATCTGCAAGACCAGGAATCCACGCATTTGCATTGACAAAGCATTGGCAGATTCTGCCCCAGAGGTAAAATAAAAGTGCGGTGGGAGCGCACCCTTATAAGTAAACGTCCGGAATTCAAAATTTACTTGAGTAAAAGTGCAAGTATTGGTATCAAAATGTTCTTAAAGCACCAAATGTAGAAAGTGCTCATTATGCAGAATGTCCCATTTCAAGTTTTCAAATGTATAAAAATCTTTTGAAAATAGCAGATCTACAATGCTATTTTCAAATGGCCAAAATGTATACAAAGCTGAAGTGGTTAATGTATGATTTGTGATAATAATCCAAATCTAAAAAGTAACTAGTAACTAAAAGTTTTCAAATAATTGTAGTAAAAGTTCAATATTTGTCTCTGACATGTAGCGGAGTACAAGTAAAAGTATTGGAAATTGGAAACACTCAAGTAAAGTACAAACACCTCAAAAGTTTTACTCAAGTACAGCACTTGAGCAAACGTACTTAGTTACTTTCCACCACTGCTTTATGGTTATCATCACCTCGTCAAAGGGCTCAACAACGATCTATCCACAACGTCTCTCTCTCCCACTCGTCTTTTTCTCCCCTACAGGCGACGGAGACGACGACGATGACGAGGGCGGCGAGGCGCGCCACCCGTCCTGCTACGACTACGTCATGCACTTCCTCACCGTCTTCTGGAAGGTCCTGTTCGCCTGCGTGCCGCCCACCGAGTACTGGAACGGCTGGGCCTGCTTCTGCGTCTCCATCAGCGTCATCGGCCTCCTGACGGCCGTCATCGGGGACCTGGCGTCCCACTTTGGCTGCACGGTGGGGCTCCGCGACAGCGTGACCGCCGTGGTGTTTGTCGCTCTGGGAACGTCCATTCCAGGTGTGATATGTTATAGTGGGGGGGGGGGGCAAGACTTTGTACAATGCGCGCGTGTGCATGAGTGTGTTAAGTGTGCGTGTGCATGTGTGCGTGTGCATTTGTGCGTATGCGCGTGCGCGTGTGCGCATGTGTGTGTGTGTGCGTGTGCGTGTGTGTGTCAGTGGTGGAAAAATATTTAATGTTTTTCTAAGTAAAAGTATCAATATAGAAATACGTTGTTAGAAGTAAAAGTACGGAATTCAAAATGTGCTTGAGTAAAAGTACAAAAGTATTGGCATCAAATGTACTTAAAGTACCAAAAGTAAAAGTACTCATTATGCAGAATGTCCCCTTTCAAGTTTTCAAATGTATACAAACCTTTTGCAAATAGCAGATCTACAAGCTCACAATGCGTTGCATTGCGGCGCATTGTGAGCTTGTAGATCGGCTATTTTCAAACGGCCGAAATGTATTTAGGGCTGAAGTGGTACATGTAAAAAGTAACTAGTAGCTCAAGTTTTCAAATATTGTAGTGGAGTAAAAGTACCACATTTGCCTCTGAGATGTAGTGGAGTAGAAGTAAAAGTATTGGAAATTGGAAATACTCAAGTTAAGTACAAAATATCTCAACCTTTTACTTAAGTACAGTACTTGAGTACATGTACTTAGTTACTTTCCACCACTGGTGTGCGTGCGTGCGTGCGTGCGTGCGTGCGTGCCCGTCCACACGTTTACATGCTTACTTACTTCATTCTGCTCTCTCGTTGCCTCGCTCTCTCTCTCTCCTCTCCCAGACACCTTTGCCAGTAAAGTAGCCGCCACCCAGGATCAGCACGCGGACGCATCGGTGGGGAACGTCACCGGCAGCAACGCCGTCAACGTGTTCCTGGGGATCGGCGTGGCTTGGTCGGTGGCCGCCGTCTACTGGAACGTCCAGGGCAAAAAGTTCCTGGTGGACCCGGGGTCGTTGGCCTTCTCCGTCACCCTGTTCACCATCTTTGCTTTCATCTGCATGGGCGTGCTCTTGTTCCGGCGACGCCCCTCCATTGGCGGAGAGCTGGGCGGTCCGAAATCGTCCCGCGTGCTGACATGCATGCTCTTTTTTGGCCTCTGGTTCCTATACATCCTCTTCTCCAGCCTGGAGGCCTACTGCCACATCGCGGGCTTCTAGAATGAAATCACACCGCTACGTACACAGATATCTTGACCCTCGTACATACGTCCATTGTTAGACACACCACATCTCATCTGTTTGGCTGCCTGAATATGTTCTATAGTCTTGAATCTGAAAAAAGATTACAGGCAGTCTTTACTACTGATATATGAACCCTACAGACATGCTATGGCCGCTGAGCCATTATACCTGTGTAAAAATGATTTGCATCTTGACGAAACACATGATTGATAACTGACACGGTCATGGACTCCGGAAGGCATAGGAAAGTGTTTGTGATGGAACAGAAACGTGAATACAAAGCAACGGTAGCATGTAGACAGAGGAGAAAGAAAATCTTGTAAAGTTGAAGTAAAATAGAGAGTAAGGAAGTTAGATGTAAGGAGTGACGTGATGTTTTAGCAGCATGCCACCCAGATTGGCTTCACTGAAAGGGGTTGAGCCACGTTGTGTTTTGAAGTTTTTACAGAATGGCATAATTGTTTATGTCCGCCATGATTTCGTTTAGACCGGAAGGATCAGTCTACAATGGAAGGTGTCGTGCAAAAAAAACAACAAGATTTTTACCAGAGACGTGGAGGTGAAACTGCGGATACCAGACACGAAACAATAGAGGTAAATGGTTGATACGGAGAAAGGTTGATACAGAGAAAGCATCACCACCCACTTTCACTCAACACAAAAGGATTGTAGAACTGCATACCCTCTCAGTCCCACTGGCCCCTCCCTTCTACTCACCTCTCATTGTTACAGCTTAACTGTTCTTGAATAAGGATGGAGCACCATTTGACCAAAAACAAAAAGGAGGGAAAAAAAGAGTAGAATGTTTACAATGACAGAATCCAGTCTCAAAGTTCCATTATTGTTTACTGTGATGGACAAATGATACAATGGTGAAGGTCATCTGACATGGCATATATAGAGGGAAGCAGCTTTCCACACTGCGCTGTTAGTTTACATACTGTATAAGGGCGTAGATGTTCCTCTTTTCTATAGATACCAGAGCGATGCTATACCTGTGAAAAGGTCTGACGGGTTTGGAAAACTGGATCCACCACAATGCACATAGACTATATTGGTTACACATAACTTGGAAAGACTCAGAGAGCACTCTCAGAGTCCGGTGGAAGAAGAAGAAAGAACAGTCTATGGTACAACTGATCGATTTGGGGAGATTATTATCTGAAAGGGGGAGAACCACGTGACATCTTTATCTGTGACCCTTTCTTGAAACACCTCCTACCCCTTTGGTTTCACTGCCGGACGGTCTGAACTCTGGAGTAAAACTATGTTCGCATTTCTTGAAAATATTGAAAACGTTGCACATTTTTACGAGTGCTGGAGCTGTGCCTGAGTGTTGATAGATAACAATTTAGCTCTGTGCTGGAGGTGTAAATATGGTTTTATGTCCCCCCCTCACTGACTTTACTCAGTGGTCAGCTTGTGGTCCATCAAAGTGCGTTACTGTCCACTGAAGCCAGCAAAACAGCTGTCCCCTCCTCAGCTCTAGCTGAGGTAGTGATTTACAGTTGGGTGGTAATATATTACATATGTAATATTGTTACAACAATGATCTGGTCTGAACTGAACTGAAAATGAAACAAAACAAAACAAAACAAAACAAAACATATAGTGTAAATAATAGGTCATTACTTGATGGACATCATTAAAGGGAAAGGGGTAGTGAGATTGTAGATTTTTTTTTCCTTGGGGGGATTATAGAAAGCTAACATCATTTACAGATGTTGAGTTGGTAGTTGAGAACAGATGAAATTAAAATTGCAGCCTACAAATTATTATACATTCTTAATTTAGTGGCATATGCAATGGATTAGAGTAAAGTAAGGGATTACATTACAGACTACAATGTTGACCAGGTAATTGGCTACATTTGAAAAGTTAATGCACAGCCCTTGTACATAAACAGCTACTTTGAATAACACTGTAGACTGAACCTGTTTTCTGTGCAAAATAATAACTTGTAATCTAGTTTTACCCAATATGGAAAACCTAGGACAAAATCCACTTGTGTTGTTTGGTAATTGTCCTTGAGGGGGCAGTATAGGCTCTCAGTGCATGCTTGTGCATTTTGTAACCAATCAACCAGTGTGATGGGTAGGTCAAAATAAGCAGTGGTGGAAAAAGTACTCAAATGCTTTACTTAAGTAAAAGTAAGTATCAATACTGCAATGTAGAAGTACTCTGTTACAAGTAAAAGTCCGGAATTCAAAATGTACTTGTGTAAAAGTACAAAAGTATTGGTATCAAAATGTACTTAAATTACCAAAAGTAAAAGTACAAAGATGTTTGAAAATAGCAGATCTACAAGCTCACAACGCGTGATCTTAAGGTATAAAATAAGGCTAAAGTGATTAATACATGTTTTATAATTTAATAATTTATATCTGCAAAGTAACTAGTAACTAAAGATTTCAAATAATTGTAGTGGAGTAAAAGTACAATATTTGCCTCCGAGATGTAGTGGAGTAGAAGTAAATGTATAGACAATTGGAAATACTCCGGTAAAGTAAAAGTACCATCAAAATTATACTTAAGTACAGTACTTGAGTAAATGTACTTACTTACACCACTGAAATGTTTCCTATTTCCTTTCCTTCATTTATTCTATGTTAAGCCGAGGGGTAGTCATGACTCCACTGATGGATTATGGTATGTCAATATTTATACCTGTCTGGCAAGGTAGACATTTAGCCAAAATACATATTACCAACCCTCCTGACTTACCAGATACTGTGGTAAATAACCCTAAAGACAAGAACGGTCTACCAGTATCAAACAGTGTATATAAATGCATCCCTCTGGTTATATATATGTGCTCAGTGGACAGTAAACTATCGATTATGACTTAATGGATGTGGATGTTTTCAATTCAATGCTCTATATATGTTTAGGAAGTCAGGGCGGGAGAGAGGTAAGGAAAGAGAGCGTTAAGTGTTCTGTACAATATGATGGGTGGAAGTGACATCAATTAATTGATCAAAATGGAGTAATTTGATTTAGTGGCGACGGATCAGCAACTCAAAGTCTGAATCCTTCCTTCAGAAACATAAGACATCTGGCAACCAAACTGAAGTCAAACATGGGAAAACTGGTTTTACATTCATGCAGTCCAATTCAATGAGTTTAGTTTGTGATTAACAGTGTCTTATGACGTAGCAGTGAATTGATCATTTCACATGCACTTTCATCAACTCTGTTTTCATGATTATGTTTTTGTTAATTCCACCCATCATAATGTGATCTGTGTGTAGCCTGATTTATGCTTTGGCAACGACGTGTTGTGCAATTTGACGCTTGACAACAACAAAGCTTTGTCGCCGAAGCACAAATCAGGCCATCTGTGTTGCCGTTTGTTTAGAGAAAATCTACAATGTGATTTGTTTAACTTTCCTAATGAGTCCCCTTTGGACCACATTGAATCTTTAGTTGTGTTGCACTCCTGTCAGTAACAAGCTAATACTGTGGCATGTGCTGAGAGAGTAATCGTTTGTGTTAATGTAGAAGCATTGTTATGGCATTGCTTGATTCGGCAAATATGCGTAGAGTCAAAACAGTTAAATCACAGTGTTAGTTTACATTGAAGGGTTAAGCCTCAAAAGGCTATTATGTTGTAACTTTTAATCAAAGGTCCCGGTGATAGAATATCAATCTCCACCAAATTGACGTCGATACAGCATCATACCCATCCAATGCCTTAAAAAAGACTAGTTGTGCTAGTATTCAAGCTATCACATGTGCAACTGTACTGTATAACACCTGTACAACTGTAGTGTAGGCCTATGCTGTTATGTATTCATATTGTTTGATATTGAGTTATGCTATAGATTGGGCACCAGGGGGCAAACATTTATTAGTGTGTGCAATGCCATAAGTGAAAATCTGACAACTATGATATACACAGTGTTTACAGTGGTAAAGTCGACTGGGTGATCATGAGCTCAAGTGGCTTGTGTATCTGGGAATATCTCTTCACACCAACACATCTCTTGTTTTTAAATGTGTCGTCAATGGAAAAGAAGCATTATTCTGTAAAGAGGAGAGCATCTTTTGGACACATGCAGGAGCACCATTTGACAGAACTTAAATTGATCAAATTGCATTGTAACTGATTTTAATAATTTCACAATGACAGTTTTATAAGGATCTTCTGGGTTTCTTTCCATTAGATTGAATTGAATACCTGCACAAAGTGATGCCTCTGGTATGTGAAGCTCCAGAACTGATGACAATTTGATTAACTGATCAGCATGATAGAGACAAAGAAAATAGGGCACATGTTGCATTTTTTATATATGTAATACTGAAAAAGAAATCCCCTGACTTATCTTTCAAAATATTTTACTGGTTAGAAAGAAATTCTGTTGAGAAGTTTTTTTTTGTAAAACCTTACAAAAAACTCAATAGTTTCTCAGTCAATATTATCCCCTATAAGCAGCTGTTGTTTAGGTACTAGCTAAAGGATAAAAAATGATCTATTATTGGTTAATTCCATTGGTCAATAATAAGTCAAGTTATAATTTTATAAACCTGGTTAACCCTAATGTATTTTTAAAAAGTACCTTAATTTATTTTTATTTTTATGCTGCATTAGTTTTTTTTTAAATAGTGCATATCTCATTTAGAAATTAAACCTATAAAATGCTCTCTTTTAAGCGCCCAGCAATCTGCAACCAATGAATAAGTTATTCAAATTATTATTATTATTATTATTATTATTATTATTATTATTATTATTGTTGTTATTGTTATACATGATAAAATCAACTGGTTTACTCAGAACTAACCTCTTCATGTACAGTCAAAAACATATTTTTTGTATGTTTTGCTCACAGACATAGTGGATTTCTACACTATGTCTACAGAGGTCACTGGTGGTAGATATTAGTATAGATTGTAGCATTATTGGATTTGGTGTCTTAGATTTTGATAATTTTTCCACAATGATGAAACCCCCTTGATCTGTTCAATTCAATGTAGCCTACATAAGCATAACCTCATCTATTACTTTGTGCGCAACTTGTTTTATGTCTACTGAAGATTATTTATATCTCTTCTCACAAGATTATTTAGATTATTTATTTAGATATTTATTTATTTACCAAAAGATTATTTATCTATATGTAAGCTGCACCACAAGTCCTTGAGGCACGCAACTTCGTGTTTAGTTCAGGGAGTGTGGTTTTAATGTGCAATACAGAAGAAGTAATAAATGGTATATTCAATAACATCTTTGAAGAGAAGTCATAGCAGTAGGAGGTAAAAAGAAAAATAACTGTCTTTTTGCTCCAGGGTTTGTTGCTCCTTCCTCCAAATTACAAATATTTCAAAAAGTCTCTCACGTGGAATTTCGGAGTGTTTAAGTTGTATGAAGCAATGGATGTCAGTTAAGATGGTAACAATAGAAATAATGTGGTTTGACTGGCCTACCTATAGTATGTAGACAACTGGAACTTAATGTTTTACCCCCTAAGGGCATCGTAAAACATACCCTAAGGTTATCGTAAAAAACAATTATAGAGTACACATAACATGCAAATTTGCCTGTCTACAGGAACAATCTGTACAAAATGCAGAGAGCACCGCTGGTATCAGATGCCTATTGTACCTGCTCCCGGTAAATGTGACCTGCACCTAGCTCAGCACACAACATAGAACTGTCTACATTGTCCAGACAATGTCCTGTGTTTTGATAAACCTCTGTACTGTCTGGTTTTGGCCTTTGCTGTTCTGTAGCTAAGATGTGATGTCCCCCGTCGTCCTGTGTTTGTTTCCCCCCGTGTTCCTCTGCGGATGCATGATGATTCCCTTGTATGTGTTAGCAGCATGGTCTACTATGATGGACGCCTACTGTATAGGCACATGTTACTGGGTTGAATCCTGTGGTCAGTCTCTCCCAAACCAGGCTCTCATTTTGTGACGTAAGCAGAGCAAGAGACTCGTTGTTTTCTCTCCCTCCCTCACGCACGCACGCACGCACACACTCACACGCGCATACACGCACACACGCACGCAAACACGCGCGCACACACACACACACGCACACGCACACGCACACGCACACGCACACACACACGCACACACTTACGCTTTACTCTGTTTCTGTAACTTAACTGCTGTGCTGCCTCTGGCGACTGAATTTCCCCCACGGGATCAATAAAGGTCTTATTTATCCACACACACACGCGCACGCACACGCACACGCACACACAGACACACACACACACACACACACACACAAACACACACACACACACACACACACACACACACACACCACTTAATGATTACTTGTTTATTGGTTCCATTTCCTATAGATGCTTTGACGAGAGGGCCTTTTGAGTTTTGTCTAGTTTATGTCTGAAATAAGTAACATCCCAGCTCATCTTTTTGTTGTTTGCCTGGTGTATGATATTTCTGTGTGCGTGCGTGCGTGCCTATGTACGTGCGTGCGTGCGTGCGTGCGTGCGTGCGTGCGTGCGTGCGTGCGTGCGTGCGTGCATTAGTATGTTCTGATCTTTTCTCTCCAGTCTCTACCTATCTGGGGATGAGAGTCCCACACACCCCAAGGTCTTGCTCTTCAATGTGTCTTTGTGAAGTTTTACCTGTGATTACATTTCTCTCTTTGCCTGAACCTTTTAGGGAAATGATGGAATTAATAAGATATTGTGATAGAAATATACAATTATCCGATACTCAAATAAATTATTAACTGAAGATAACATTTAAGCTTTTTTTAATGAAACAATGAGGAAAATGCTAAGAAAAATGGTTATACTTGTTTTTGAGAATGGCATGAGGTGTAATGTGTACTGAAAGAAACAAACTTCTTTCATCAACTGAAGTTGACCTTATTTGAATATAGTTTATTTATTTTCAAGGCTTACTGTGTCTGTGTACTTATTCTTTGCACACACACACACACACACACACACACACACACACACACACACACACACACACACACACACACACACACACACACACACGCACACATGCACACATGCTTAGGTGAGTTTAGCCTCTGTCAGGAGGGGGGGGGGCAAGATTTTGGCATGGGGGGCCACCTCTGTGTTAAATTGGTTGGTTTTTCCAAAATGTAAAAAAAAAAAATAATAATTGGAAAATGTTTTTAAGTAAAGTAAAGTATACATGATTAGAACATGCTTAAACATTTGACAAGGTCTAATATTTCTTGTTGGACAAGTAGAAGGATGACATTTTTACATCAAGGTGCCCAGATATCCCTAGTGCCCACCTATCCTGTATCCTCTGTAAATAGCAGGTGGGCTGGGCTCACAGATCAACAAATTGTCAACAGACAACACTATTAATCTACTGTCACCACCAGTATGGCGAATACAGTGCAAATACATCATCCTATATTATGAACACTGAATCAAAACGGTAGGCTACTCCATCTGCAAAGTAGCCTACTTAAGCCAATAAAACAAGTAAACTAGTAGACAGTTGCAAAGTAAGCAAAACAAACAATGTAGGCCTAACTAATAAAGTGACATTGGCATGTAAGTGTCACAGCTTGCTTACGTGTTATCCTTCACACACATGTCAGGATGACAGATAGACAGTCCATTATTGTACTTTGATTTAGAATTTCAGGTCATGTGATCAGTGACATACGCACGGTGTACTTTTGGCTCCGCCCCCTCAGTACTTTTGGCTGAGGGGGCGGAGCCAAAAGTACACCGTGCGTATGTCACTGATCACATGACCTCAATCAATTATCCTTTTCTAGGCAACATAGAAGGGGGGGGGGACTTTTTTCTTATTTCCACACAACAGCTCTAAGGTGTATTAAAGACATAGTTCAATGTTGAAAATGAGTGGTCTTCCCCTTTAACTCCTGGGGCAGGGCAGAGATCAGAGAGAAAGCTCCATCCATGGTAGCCTACCTGGCAGGCTTTTCGTTTCATACCCATCTATTTGCAATGCCTAATGTCACTTGTATGCAAATGACAAATCTGTATGAGAACTCAACAAATAGCTAGAGGAAAAAATATTGTTTAATTGTGATGTTTATTTTATTTTAAATTAATCAATAGATCAGAACTGGGGTGCCCCCCCGCCCCCCCCCCCCCCCCCCCCCTCCCTGCTTGTAAATATTGGTAGTTGCGGGTTATGGTTTTTTGGGCTTGTTTCCTAATGTTGTTTAAAGAATATAAAAAATATATTATTATAAATATATATTATTATATTATAATAAGCTATAGATAGAGCCAGATTTGTGATATTCAAAGAATTTCACTTTTTCCCCAAGGTTTAAAAAAAAAAAAATAGCATATCTACAAGCTCACAACGTGACATGTTGTGAGCTTGGTTATTTTCTAGGCTATTTTCAAATAGCTGATGAATATATAGATGTAAATGCTCATGTGGCCTAAGTCATTCGTTCTCAAAGTGGTGTCCGGGCCTCCGGGGACCCCCAGGGGTCCTTGGGGGGTACCAGGGTCCCCAGCTAAATGTGTTAATAAAGCGTCACATTCATTTTCACCACTTTATCCATATTTTATACTTTGGTTAATCAAAAATAGCAGATCTACAAGCTCATAGCAAGGCACCGTTTGCAGCGCTATGAGCTTGTAGATCTGCTATTTTTGAAAGATCTCGAAAATGTGTGCAAATCTTTAAATCTTTTTTTTTTAAAGACGAACATTTTGAACTCAACTTTTTGCTTCTGGGGGTCCCTGGCACAACATATTTTCAGGTGGGAGTCCGCGGCCAAATACATATAAATTCGGGGGTCCTTTGGCACGAAAATGTTTAAGAACCACTGGCCTAAGTCACTTCTTTTGGACTTGTTTTCATAGAACTGGTTGCTTATTTCTCTCGCAGAACCTGGCAACGCTGCTTCTTGAGGGAGGGGTCAGGTCTCACTGCAACACCAAGCCGTCATTGCGCAAGTGCGGAAGTAGCACCATTGAGAGGCAGCTAGCTGTAGCTACTTAGCTTTAGCCATAGCGACATGTGTGGGATGCATTAATACTCCTTAAAGGAGACAACGGAACCACCACACACGTATATATAAACGTATATTCGGCTCAATAACAGTCGACGCTACTGACTGCATGTGAGCGAACTTCCTTTTCTGTCGGGAGGAGACTTGTAAATCAACAAAATTGCGGAAGGAAGGAGCAGGTAATTAACGCGCGTGGTCGCCATTGTTTATCATTTGGGGTCAGACTAATTCCTAGATACGGTAACTAATATATGTATAGATGTGTATGTATATATGGACTATATTGTACTTTAGTCATAACATTTGGTTCTGCAGTAAGTTATGGCATTAACCACATTTTCAGATGAATATCATAGTCCTAAAACTTGATTCAGATTTTTTTTGCCAATTGTCAAATATACAAATATAAATATTAATAAATATTAGTTTAAAAAAACGCAATTCTGACACTTTTTGGCCAATTGTTAGATATATATATATTTTTATATTTAGCGTTTTAATTGTTACTTTTCGTGTTGTGTTTATCTGGCTGTCTGTGACATCACTGATTAACCCAGTAGTAACATGACCTGGTTGGTAGGGCTCTGTATATCATTACAACTGAAAGGCAAACAGAAGTTAAATAATTAATCTTGATGATTGAATCATCAACATTAACTATTTAATTTCTGTTTTCCTATCAGGCTTCGTAATCAGACATTTACACAGGGCGGATTATGTCAAACAACTTAACATTTACAAAAAAATGACTGACATTTAATTGTATACTTAAAAAAAGGTGAAAATAGCAGATCTACAACGGAATAGCAGATCTCACAATGTGAGCTTGTAGATCTGCTAGTTCTGCTATTTTGTGAACATTGAGCTTGTAGACCTGCTATTTTGTGAGCAGTGAGCTTGTAGATCAGCTATTAATGATATTTTGTGAACATTAAGCCATGGTACGACAGTCATGTTTCAGGGCTAGGGAACGTTGAGCTTGCAGATCTGCTATTTCTGATATTTTGTGAACATTGAGCTTGTAGATCTGCTATTTTGTGAACATTGAGCTTGTAGTTGTAGATCTGCTATTTTGTGGAAGCAATTATGACGATCATGCAATAATTGTGACGGGCCTACTGGTAGGCTGTAGTGTCATGTTCTCTCAATTAGCTCCATGTGCTACCGTTAGCCTTCCAGCACATAGACTGCTGCAAGAGGAGCATCTGATCTGTTATATGCACACTGATGGCTAACTGTTGTTAACATTAACCTCAGCACATTTAAAGGGGTTTATATTGACCGGTTCTTTAACAGCCGTTGTGTTAAAAAGAAAGAAAAAAAAACTAAAACGTCCGTGTTTGGATCATAGAAACGTTTGGTTTCGTGTGCTAGATCAAACAAACAATATGTATTGTAGGCCCACGCACCCACCCACGGTCCCCAAACATTGTTGCCATGTCCGTTTATTATAAGCGAATGTTGGATTATTTTTCTGTGACGTTTCGGGTAATATTGGCGGTTGTGGTCTTTTGGGCTTGTTTCTAAAGTGTAGTTGCTTATTTTGGCTTGCTTCACACGTTTTTAATTATTTTAACCAGTCATTCTCAAATATTTTCATGTCATGGTCCCTCAAATGAATGTGTTTGCCCCTACTAATCCCCATTTGTAAATGTTTTGTGCCAGGGAGCCCCGTACCAGATTTGTTTTAAAAAATCTACCAAATATACCACATTTTATTACACGATTTACATTTTTTTTTTTTGCTATTTTCAATGTATACAGTTTAGTGCCCTAGTTGCTGCTTTTGGGCTTGTTTTCCTAGACCTGACTGCTTATTTCTCTCACACAATCTGGCAACACTGGTCCCATATGGACATTATAGGCAAGCGTCAAATGAGGGTAGGTGTTTTATTTAGCGTGTAGCCGACACTCGACGCGTTTGTTAAATTTTGTATGTATTTTTTTTTTTGCATCAAAGCATCAGCCTTGATGGTTTCTGTGCCGGTTAGTATTTTAACAAGGTGTCATACAGCCGCTCAAGTGACTGAACTTGGTGGCACGCTGTCTAGATCCCACGGTTCTCATCAACATACCAGTCATGATTTAGAATGGTATTCTGTTCAGGGATGGTCGTAGATAAGTGACTATATATCACTTATCCAAGTTCACTGTGCTGGCTGGCATGTATCATATATCTCCATTGGGACAGATAACATATTTTAGACGTAGTTGATGCCTGGCACATACATATCACACAATCTCCACTGTAATGCTTCACTTGTTTTTTCAGAGTCAGACACGTAGATGAAATGTCACACATGTCTTATTTAAAACTAGGATCGTTTTAACTCTGTGGTGATAAATTGATTTGTGGCACATTGGACCCTCCTTTCACAATCTCCTCTGCCTGCAGCTTATTCAGCACCATAATTTGTTTTTATACAGATTTTATATATGAATGATTCATTTTGTTCTTTGTAAATTGTACAATCCTGGATAGACCGGCATGGCCACTATGGCTTGTGAATCGTACACACAATCTGCTGTCATCTCATGTAGACATTTACCCGTCTCTTCTCCAGCAGGCAAGGAGAGATGTCATACTACTCGTCCTCGCGTAGCTCGTCAAGGGCTACTGACTGCAAAGTGTATGTAGGTGACCTTGGCAATGGTGCTGCTAAGGGTGAGCTGGAGCGAGCGTTCAGTTATTACGGCCCACTGCGAAGTGTTTGGGTGGCCAGGAATCCGCCTGGGTTTGCCTTTGTTGAGTATGAGGATCCCAGAGATGCAGAGGATGCTGTTAAAGGCATGGATGGAAAGTAAGTACACAAAAAAAAAAGTTTTATATCCACACGTTTCCTAGGGCATAGTGGGCATCACTTCCTGTCGATTTGATCCCTGATACCTGATCAAATCGACAGGAAGTGATGCCCGCTATGCCCTAGGAAACTTGTGGATAAGCTCATGAACTCAACAATTCCTCACTTTCCACCCCTGCCTTTCCTTTACCCTACCAGGGTCTTGTGTGGATCTCGTATTCGCGTGGAAGTGTCGACAGGCATGTCTAGGAAGGGTCGGGGTCGCCCCAGCCGACGCCATTTTGATCCCAACGACAGGTGTTACCAGTGTGGAGACAGAGGCCACTATGCGTATGACTGCTACCGCTTCAACAAGAGAGGAGGAGGAGGAGGTCGTCGTGGTAGCAGGTAATGAAACTGCAGAGTTGCATGTTTTTTTTCCTGTGAAGGAAGTAAGGAAGAGGCCCAATTTCTTTCCAATATGGGTGCTTAGAGTATAGAGCCTATTGGCATCGAACTGATTTTAAGTGAACTTGTAGATTGTTTGAGGGATTGGCTTTAAAAACTATAAACATCGAATTCTCATACACAAAACATAAAAGGGGAGATATTTTTCAAATCAACTTTACTTGATTCAAATCAAGTGAAAATAAGATGCAAACTTAGTCTGGTGTGTTTGCTGCAGATCTCGCTCCAGGTCCCGCTCTCGCTCCAGGTCTCGGTCCCGTGGACATCGCTACCGCTCTCGCTCCCCTCGCTCCCGTAGCCGTAGCAACGGCCGGTAAGTCTCCTTTAGGTGCAGTTGCCTCAGCCCATACTGGTTGAGATGTGTAAACTATAATAATTCAGATTTGGAACACAAAAATGTGTAAATGTGTGGACAAGCTAGCCGTAGCATCGGGAGTAGAACCATCTGGTAACCGTGTCTGAATAACTATCATGAGGAGTCAAGTTGGGTTTATAATCTAGCTTGTTCCTCTCTGATGCCTACTTCCAGTTTCTGACTGCTCTCTGTCTCTCTTTCAACAGCCGCCAACGTTCTGCATCCTACTCCAAGCGCAGGAGCAGGTGAGGCCACAGATTTTCTAAGAATCTTGGGTTCTCATTTTCACACGTAGTTAATTGTTTTGGACGTAAGGGCAAGGATAGCTCTGTGTGACCGTGCAGCCTGACTGAGTGCTGTTCAGATTGATTGACAATGTCTCTACTTTGCTTTTAAAGTCCAACAGAATTAGCATCATTGCCAAATGCATGGGTCAAAATAAATTATGTGTCACGTAATTTTAGTTTTTGACCACAAGTGGCTGATCTGGTGAATGGGTATCTAGCAGCGCTGGATGTGAAGTGGTGCTAGTGACGTTGTCTATGGGTGCATCCACACATGTACGTCAAGTTGTCGTACGGAAGTCGGAAGTCCCATCCACTCCCATGTTAAGTTAAAAAACGGAAGTACCCTTCCGGTTTTTCCTATAATATGGGAGTGAATGGGACTTACGACTTCCGTACGACAACTTGACGTATGTGTGGATGCACCCTATCGGAAACGGCTGTGAACCACAGTGCAGAGAACGCAGCTCAGCTTAGCCAGGCTTAGAGGAAAGTGAAGAAACCAAAGTAGCGGTCAATTTCCCTGTCTCGTTTTGAGATGCGGAGATGATGGCAGTGTATAATGCCCCAACTTATATTAATATATTAGTGATATTTTGGATTTAAAGTGAACAATCAGCAGCTCTGTTTGGACATGAACACTTCCCAGCCTGAGTGAAGTCTCTCCACAGTAGTAAATGCGTAGCCGCAAGCAACCTAAATGCTATTAAGCTATCTGCATCTAAGTTGCAATACCCTCCATTGACAGTCCATTCATGAAACAGAAAAAAGTCTAATGTGATTGTATTAAACCCACGATAAACCAACGGCTTGGGTTATCCTTTTTAACAAAGTCTTGACACAGATGATCCAAGCTGTGCATACAGCTGCAATAAGCTGTTAATCGTGGTTTAATACAATCAGATAAGAGATCATAGGATTTTTCTGTTTCATGAATGGGCTGTCAATGGAGGGTATTGCAACTTGGATGCCGATAGCATTTTTAGACGTGAAGCCGATTATATGAATGTCTTCTAAATCCCAACACTTTTCTGAAAAACATATGTTTCTATATCAGTGGTGCTCAAAAAGATGCCATGTCAAGGACCCCAAAATGACATGTATTTGGCCACCGACTCCAATCTCAAAATATGTTGTTCCAGGGACCTCCCAGAAGCACATTTTCTCGATTTTTCAAAAATAGCAGATCTGCTGCGCTACAAGCTTGTATATCTGCTATTTTTGAATAGCCAAAGTGTAAAATAATGCTTTTTAGCTCAAATAAAAAAAATACACAGATGTGTTCCAGGTCTTAATGGGTTAAGTTGCAGCTAGTAAATGCAGACGTAATAGTAGAAACTAGAAAGACATGAAATGACATATAAAGATGGCAGCTTATAAACAACATGGTTAACAGGCCCCCCAGAAACATGGTTTTACTTGTTAACAAAAACATCTTTTGTCTCCTATGATGTTAGGTCTGGCTCCCCAGCCCGTTCCAACAAGTCCAGAACTCCAGTGAGAAGGTATGTATGCATCTGATCTATCTACACACACGTATATGTGAGGCGAACAGCGTTTTCCTATCGCTTCGCAGTAGCGGGGGGCCGGGCAGTCAGCGCACAGAAGTCAAAGCACAGACGGCTGTGTTGTTGATGGACAACGGATGCACGCTTATGAGAAACAACAAAAATAAAACCTGGCAAAACAGTTGCGTGCATTAGTGCAAGATGAGGATAAAGGAAACATTCAGTCTAAATGTCCAGTTTGTTAATTCACAACTACTACTTTTGTATTTGAAACTTGAAATTTCTCTAAATGTTACAAACTTTCACGACAAGTACAAATCTCATTTATGAAAAGGCTACTATAGGCTACAGTGAAGTCGGACTGAATTACTGAAACGTTTTTTTTGTGCGTTTTGTTGTAGGGGATTATCTGCCACATGTATCTGTTATGATATAAGAGAAATTGTATCATGACTCGGTGAAACGGCTATAGTCCTTGGGAAACCATAAACCTACGCCATCTAAATGAGTGGCCATATTGACATTTCCTTACAAATTACAAATTCCTTACATTACAATATAATATAATAATATAAGCTATATATTTCTGGGATTCATAGTAGCTGAAACTCTACAAGATATTCCTCTACACTTATTTAGTGAGAGCATTGCTCCTCCTGCTGAGAGCATCTCAGCACTACAATTACTCCTGCACTTTCATAAGTAGAACAAACCCCCGCCCCCCGCTACTGCGGAGCGATAGGAAAACACTGTTCGCATATTTGAGTGACCCGGTATGGTATAGACCAGGGGTTCGACTGTCTGTTGGGGGTCTGCGAAGCCATGGCTCACGAAAATGCGTTTTAACAATGTTTATATTATAATATCCATTGACCATTATCTGTAGAAGAACTGCCTTCAGCCCAGTCTCACGCTGTTCTCCCAACAAAACGAAAGGTGATGACACCGCCTTGTGCGCGACACCTCTACATATTAACATGCAAGCCCACTGTCGGGTCAGGTTTAGCCTTCTAAAAGAGAGCTATTATCATATGGATGGGATGGAATTCTCACCGAATAGTAAAAGCATTCACATGCAGAGTAGTCTGGGATGGCTTTTGGTCACATATTGGTGACTGAAAAGAGAGCAGTGGTGTTAAGTAACTAAGTACATTTACTCAAGTACTGTACTAGGGTCCAATTTTGAGGTATTTTTACTTTACTGTAGTATTTCCTATTTCCAATACTTTTACTTTTACTCCACTACATCTCAGAGGCAAATATTGTACTTTTACTCCACTACAATTATTTGAAAACTTTCGTTACTAGTTACTTTGCAGATATAAATCATTATATTATAAAACATACATTAACCACTTTAACCCTATTTTATACATAGGCCATTTGAAAATAGCTGATCTACAAGCTCATCGCGACGCGTTGTCAGCTTGTAGATCTGCTATTTTCAAACATTTTAGTACTTTAACTTTTTGTACTTTAAGTATATGTTGATGCCAATACTGTTGTACTGTCACTCAAGTAACATTTTGAACACAGGCCGTTTACTTGTAATGGAGTATTTTTTTATATTGTGGTATTGCTACTTTTAAGTAAAATATCTGAGTAGTACTTCCACCACTGGAAAACTGGAGTGACTATTTTCATCCAGAATGGTTGTCTCTGTTAGGCTTGTTATATGCTTGTTGCTTTTTAACATCCCGTCATTTCCTCTTGTAGTCGGTCCAGGTCTCGTTCCCGTTCAGGCTCCCGGCCCAGACGGCGCTCGGCCTCCCGCTCTCGCTCCCGCTCAGCCAGCCACAAGAGGAATAGGTAAAACACTCTAGCTTGCTTACCCTTAACACTGATTGAGGTTATAGATGTAGTGATGTATTTAACTGTCTTTGCCTTTCTAGCTGTTCATGCTTGGTACTGATATAGGTCCAGTTTTGACCAGGACTTTTCTGAATTGTTCAAATATAATTCCAATGCACAAAGAATTCCCTACTAGTTCTAGACTCTAGATCCTCCCTGTTCCCCTCTATTGTGTGTTTTAGATGTGACAGTAAAGAGTTGAGGCTCAGAATACACTTTCCATGTTAGCTAGGGCTAGATGCTTCTTCCCTAGGTAAGTGTTGACTCTAGGGGGTCAGGTAGATTCTCCAATGGAACCCGGGACCAACCCTGCCTTCACCGGATGACTGCCATGTTGCTCGAAGCGGGGAAAACCACGAAGAAGATAGGCGCCAGATAATCCTGGCGAGTTTGCAATCTGTTTCTGCTGCTGTTAGCAAAGGTGAAACGGAGGATGGGGACTTTGGACCCATAGAGAGGGATAAGGAAGTACAGTAGTAAGCACGGTTGGCTCTTCCTATGTGCTCTCTTTCACTTCTTACTGCAGTGGTCATATTGTACATGCTGCATTACTTGGAAAGAGAGCACATGGAAGGACAACCTTAACATTCTGTAATTCAGTTAATCCGTGAACCATTTAGCACAGCTAAGAATCTTAAGTGAGGCACACTAGCTAGAATTTATTTTCAGAGTGTATTTTGTTTTCTAATCTTTGCTAGATTTAGTCCTAATTTGACTGATCTTGGATGGACAGAGAAGAGTATTTCAAGAAAGGTTTGTAGTTTGAGGAAGAGATGACTAGGGAAAGGATTTGATATTTATTCCCCCCCTCTTATTTTTCTTCCTTTTTTCTCCCTTCTATCTGTCTTTCAAAAAAATTGGGTAGTTCTCTAAGTTCAGGTAGGAGTACTGCACCATTGGGTGTGACATACTTTTTTTTAGCCTCTTTGCAGAACAGTTTTGTTTATTTTTCATATTTCCTTTAAAGCGTGTGTTGGGAGCTGAGCACTGCACAGGCACCGCAGCTGTCCCCAGGCCCAGGGTCTGCCAGCTGGCGGTGTGCACGTCCTGCGGGAGGGTGACTTAAGCGCTGACCTGAGATCAGCCTACGCCTGCTGCTACTGCTGGCGTTAGAGAGAGAGAGTGAGGTCGACCTACCGACCGACCCCCTCCCCCTCCCCACCCACAGTGAATGAGTGGCCGTCTCTGTCCGACCGACGCACACGCTCAGATGAGATCAGCCCGCGCGCACATAGAGTTGTTCTACTAGAATCACCCAGCCAGACAGCCAGCCAGCCTGCCAGCCTTCCTTCCGAGCTACCAGCGGGGCTGGTCCACGCAGTTCAGAGTTCGACCACTACCTTTTTCTTTAAAAAAAAACTCCCTTACCTACCAGACCCCCCACCCCCACCTACCTACCAGAGCTCTCCGGCCTCTGACTTAGCTTCTGAAAGTGAGAGAATGAGAGAGAGCGAGTGCTGACGAGAGATCAGTCTTCAAGAGCCTCCCAGCGAGCACAGTGTGTCTCCGAGTTGTAGTCATCCGTTCTGCAGTGCTTCGCGTCTCTGTACTTGTTCTTTCTGCACTGTCTCCAAAGGTAAACCAAAAATCAACCCCCATGACAAAGATCAGACATATAATTTTGATGGGGAAAATTAAACAGACGTGTTAGTCGTCTTTGGTTTATGTTATCCACCTAGAGAGCTAATGCTGATACCATACCAGGCATGCGCAGGGTACAGATGTGGGTGTACGTGTGAGTGAAAGTGTGTGTGGGGTTAAGAGGAAGTATTCACCATGTATGTTTGTTGCCAGGTGATATTCTAAGGATGCTTATATCTACAGATAAGTGCTACTGTTAAGCCATACATGGCTGATTCCCTCAATTAGTGGTCACTGTTCCTTAGCTTCTGCGTTAAATTAACCCCTTTTCATAGCGGTGAAGATGGGTCGGAGGGGCTCTAGTAATGAACAGAGGGTAATTGTCCAGGGTTTTCATCATTCATTTGGTCAATAGTGTTTGCTTGTTTGGGGATTCAGTGGTATGTATTCAGATTCTACCTTGGGCTCTTATCTGTGTGAAATATTAAGTTGGCTGTCTTGAAATGCCATAAAAGACAGCTTTTCTTCCACAAACCACCTGTGGCCATTTCCTTGGCCCAGAGAATTCCAGGCATTTAAAGGGTTCCCAATTCAAACGCATTTTTTAAATGGGAAATTTACCTATGATGATGAGCTCAAGGCCATTGCCCTACTTGGAAAGTGTCTTGTTCAAGGAAATGCAGGTGTGTGTTTGTTACACAGGTGAGAACAAAGTAGGAGTAGTATTGTATGATATAATGGCTGAAGGTCAGTTTTGGTGGGTTGGGGTTTGTTATGAGCAACGTTCAGGACTGTTGAGATGCTCTATACTTTGTATATGCCTTCATCCCACAGCTTACTAATCCTCCTCTTTTTCCGTTGCAGTCGCTCCCGTTCTGCAAGTCCCAAGCGGAGTGCAACACCAGGCGACGACTGAATGAAGATTAATTTTCGCCCCTTAGCTCTCAACCCTGATGCTTCTCTTCCCCCAAGACCACATAAAAACACACGTCCCTTAACTCCCATCCTTCCACCTGCTTCAAAAGCCCTGCTGCGGTTTCTTTGTCGTCTGTGAAGTCTTGATTTGATTTTTACTTCCTGCAGTGCATTCTCCATGCCGTGCAGACTTGGAATGTTGTACATGTAGAATGACATTATGTTTTAAACACTGCTTTCCTGGTCCTCTACCATTATAGAGAAGTCGAGTAAGGGAGCATTAACAGTGAGGAGGATGTTGTAAAAATTGGCATAACAGTAGACTTTTAACAATGACTTGGGCAGTCCGGAAGGCAATTTGCAGTTTTCTTGAATGTAGATGCTTACCTGAGTTAATTGGCACAATTCTGCAGGGTGAGAGGCACCAGTCCAGTTTTAGAAGTTTTGGATTGACCACTTTTTAATCCCTAAATCCTTTCCATAACCCTAGAGCTTGATCTCACAAATGCAAATAACTACCCTGTACCACCCTGTCTCGTACATCTTACACAAACACCTGGCTGGTCTGCATGCCTTATGTATGAGGATACATTCCTAGACAGAATATTTTAGTACTCTGCATGATGTCTGTCATTTTACTACTGCACTGCCCTTTTTACAGGTGTTATCAGTTCACTGTAAACAAATAGGACTGTCCCTTGTTCGGATTATCTGAAATTATTCTTGTGATGTTTTGAATTGATAGAGTGCTTAAGTTTCATTTCTGTAAGGGCTTCCATGATTTTTTTTTGCTCTCCCTGGCTTTTGATGACAGGCAGTTTTATTTTTAAATAAATGTCTTAGACATATGTTTTGGCTCTTATGTCCTTTGTACATTTGAATTTGTGTTACTCAATGTACCATATGTTGTTGTGCTGTGCTTACTGGGCCTGTATTTCTTGTCCCTAAGGGGATAGTATGGTGAATTTATGTGCATGATGTGTGAACCCCATGACGGGTTCATTAGCAATGTTAATTAAAACGAATGGTTGGTATCAGCTGGCCAGTATCTGTTGAATCCCCCCCGGTGCCCTCGCTCAGACAACACCCATCTTGGAACAATGCCTTCATTATCATCTCAACAACACACCTGTAAAGCTTCGTGACAGCATCCTGCACGGCTGTGACGCTATCACATCACACATAATCTCCAGACAAACACACACTCAAGTTTCAAGAGGTTTGTCACCTGATTGTAGAAGTATGTGCATTGAGAGTTTAGTGTCATGGAGTGGTATACTCCACCAGACTGCTGTGCAACAAATGTTGGTCAACAATGACCAACATTAAACCAAAAAAGGTATAATACAAGGAGGTAATAAGGTTATACTATACTGATAGTAATAAAGTGATGTGATTTTTTGGGTGGGGCGGAGAGACTGCATCAATATAGGCTACACAGACTACACAAATGATCTACACTGTAGAGAGTGAATGAACAAAATAAAAAAACTAACGTAATGCAATTTACTGGAATGGCATAACATCTTCCTTGGGTAGAATATAAACGATCTTGTAACCAGTGGAAAAAAATATACAGAATATAAATGGGACAGTAAATTGCCAACTGGGGTATGTGGAACACACATTTTTTCTATATTCTACATATCCCTGTTGCAAGAAGAAGGTTGCAGAAGGTAGATGTAAGTTAAATAGCAATAAATATGTGAACAATCCCAGCCACACTGCTGCGGTTGGTAATGCTAATTGTCAAGGAGTGGTTTTCAGGTGCATCAAGAGGAGGATTATCTCCCACAGCTCTGCTACAAAAATCTGCCTTGAGGTCATTCATTTTAAACTATGAGAAACGTTTCAACTGAAGCATGCTACCATACAGTGGCATTCCAAGGTATACGCTCTTAAATACTAGAGGTTATTGAAGCATTCTTAGAACAGGTCTTTTTTTTTTTACAACCACATAGTTCAAACAAGAAACAACATGAACTCTCTACCCCGGCTTGCTCTTTTTTTTCTTTTAGCCAGACTCTAGCTAAAAGAGCAAGCCGAGGTACACTAGCCAGCAGGGGCGTCACGGCCATTAACTGTGCGTACGCGACACCCTCACTCTCACAGATCCGTGATTTCATACCCCCCACTTTTTGAAAAAATAAAAAAAGAATAATTCATTTTATTTATTTTTGATAATAAATTGGTAAAATCAGGCAAAAATAAGAATCAAATAACCTAACCCTAACCCTTACCCACCCTAAAACCGAAATAAAGTAACCAAAACACGGGGGGGGGGGAAACGCTACATTTTGAAAATACAAAATGTGTTTACATTTGACAAATGTTTTTCACGATTTTGCAAAAATAGCAGATCTACAAGCTCATAGCGCGGCACTCGGTGGCTCGCTATGAGCTTGTAGATCTGCTATTTTTGAATAGCCAAAGTGTAAAATAAAATAAGCGTTATTTGTTATGTGTATATGATGATGATAAACTTTATTTCAGACACAATATTCAGTGTTAATTTTGTCGACTAAGACTAAAAGACTAAGGTTTTGATATTCAGTCGACTAATAGACTAAGACTAAACAATTTCAGAAGACTAAAATAGGTCTAAAACTAAATGGTGTGTTATTCTAAAGACTAATTCGACTAAATCAGAATTTGCTGTCAAAAGTAACACTGGTCTATAAAAACAGAGATACAAAACAGACAACAAGAGATAGCCTGAGTAACAGACTGATTCCAATCCATAAAGCCCAGATCAATTCAAAACATATATAGCCTCCACTGTGTCCAGAAGCAAGAAGAATACCTTGTATCACTCGGTGTGATCCCTGTAAGGCCATAATAAACACATTCTCGAGTCCATAAATCACATAAATCTATACATAGAATTCCTCATTACAGCATGAAAGGTGGGTACATTACTGGTCACAATCATTTCACTTGCGCTAGTCCATATACACATATTTGCATTTTAAATTTGGAAATAATAATAAAAAACTTTAACACAAATCTTCTGTTCCAGGGGTCCCCAACAGAACATCTTTTCAGGTATTATTATAGGGGGTCCTTGACATGAAAGAGTTTGAGAGCCACTGAAATACTGACCAAATACAGTGGTGGAAAAAGTACTCACATTTTTTTTTTTACAAAAATGACAAATGTATTGGTATCAAAATATACTTAAAGTACAAAAGTATAAGTACTCATTATGCAGAATGTCCCATTTCACAAGTTTTCAAATGTATAAAAATCTTGAAAATAGCAGATATGAGCTCACAATACATCGCAAGGCATTGTGAGCTTGTAGATTGGCTATTTTCAAATGGCCAAAATGTTAAATGTATATAGGGCTGCAGTGGGTAATGTATTTTTTGTAATAATAATAAGTAACTAGTAACTACAATTTTCAAATAATTGGTGTGGACTAAAAGTATAATATTTTACTCTGAGGTGTAGGCTAATGGAGTAGAAGTAAAAAATACAGAAAATTGGAAATACTCCAGTAAAGTAAACTAAAAACACAAAGTACTTAAGTAAATGTACTTAGTTATTTTACACCACTGCTGAAATCAAACCATAGATAAAAACACATCAACTGCAACTTCGTCGAATCGCAGCGTCACACTCAGTGTTGCCAGATTCTGTGAGAGAAACAAGCAACCAGGTCTAGGAAAACCAGCCCAAAAGAAGCGACTATGGCCCACATGAACACTTTAACACTTACATCAGCTATTTGAAAATAGCAGATTGTGAGCTTGGAGATCGGTTATTTTCAAATCAAATATTGTGGGGAAATTATAATAAGCAGATCTGGCAACCCTGATCACACTGCCAAGCCAGTGCCATCTAGTAGAAGGCTCTGTGCCAAGCTATCTCGAGTTCCCCTATTGGTTCGCACTACACGTCACGTGCAGACTGACGTAGGGGGTTGTCAGCCTATCAGGGCTTGGGACAGACCGTGGAGGGCGTGGACAGCGGAGCTCTCTCTTTCCTAAGGACTTTTCCGGCCATTTCATTTCATCTCGTCATTACAAGCCAACCATCCTTTTTAACCAGGACATTCAACATGGCTACCGCAACGAGCCGTTATTACAGTGAGGACGGTCGGGCGACCAAAAGACAGAAAACTGACGGAATGTCCACAGTAAGTGTAATTTATAAGAACTGCAAACATACAAAAAATATGTCCGTAAATGTGCACTGCGTTTGGAGCCACGCACACTTCATTCTCTGTACGAGGCTACCCTCCCCCCGCCTACTAATTCATTTCCTTTTAGTTTTTTAAAATACATTATAAATGAATACGCACTTTAAACGTTTATTGTTTGCATCTTTTTGTAACCGAGACGTATTCGCCGATATACTCCCTATGTTTGTTTTGAATGAAAAAAGGGCTAGCCGCTGGGCCACGCCATACGATAGTGCTTTGTTCCGTTAGCATACGTGCTAACCAGCGTTGCCATGTCGGCTTATTACAAGCGATTTTGGGCTAAATTTACTTGTAAAAAATGGTGGTATTTTTTTTTTGTGGGGGGGGGGTTCTAAAGTGAACTCGCTTATTTTAGACTATTCCAAATGTGTGTGTTTTTTTTAAAACGGTAGTTCTCAAATATTTTCATGTTTTGTGCCAGGGAGCATTTGTGGGTTTAGAATGTTTCAAAAACATATTCCACATTTTATTTAAAGAGTTTTGAAATTGGCAGATTGACAAGCTCACGACGCGTTGTGAGCTTGTAGATTGGCTTTTAAAAATAATTAAATAGCCGATGCATGGTCAGGGCTTGATAATGGCCTCGTTGTTTCTTTTGGGCTTGTTTTCCTAGACCTGGTTGCTTATTTCTCTCACAAAGTTATGGCAACACTGATGCTAGCGTTTAAACGGGTGCTTGTTGTAAAGGGGGTCGTTTTAAATACGGCGATTTGCATTCGTTTTAAATCTACTAAACTACCCGTGGGTTCTGTGTTCTGTTGGGCCACAACAGCACATTAGTCCACGGTTAGTTTTTGAGTGGTTCACACGGTTCGCTGTGAACCTAAAGCGGCAACGCACCCAGTTACCCTCCCCTCCCCCTTAGTAACGGTATGACCTGAGGCGTTTCTGCTACGTTTGTTTGGTAGCATGAGGGCCCTACACATTTTATGCCACTTTGAAAGGGTTTAAAGAGACCCATTTGCACACTACATCAGTGGTCTTCAGCGTTTCAGGCCATGGACCCCCTAGCTGAGAGAGATGAAGCAGGGACTCCCTCTATATTGAATACAATTGTGTTTCAACTTTTTTTATTTACTTGGTCTGCTCTTTTCCCCTCTACACCTAATACGTCTTTGTCAAAAATAAAGCCGATCTACGAGCTCACAAAGCCTAGCAGCGTGATGAGTTGTGAGCTTGTAGATCTGCTATTTTTTGGCCTATTAAGTTCTCCTCAGAAAAGGGATGCTAGGGTTCAAGTGGTTAAGGTAAAAATCGTATCACACAGATTTGGCGGACCCCCTGTAGTAGGGGACCCCTAGGGGTCCCTGACCCCCTGTTGAAGACTCCTGGTTTAGAGGACAGTGTATTGTGAATTGTACTCCATGTACTGTTTCCATGTCTTTCTAAATAAAGTACTTCAATCAAACACATGGTTAAATTAGAATTTTTAGATTTTTTTTGTTCCAGTTATTAGGGCTGTCAGGATTACAACATTTACGTTGACGATTAATTGTCGCACAAATAATTGCAATTAGCGATTTCATTGTGTTTTTTGGCATTGGAATAGCATTTTTATTTCTGTTTGCCTTCATAATCAAACATTGCATGACAGATATGACAAATAACTTACAATATAAAAATAATGTACTGACATATTTAATTAAATTATATATTTAAAAACCTCTGACTATGCTTTGTATGCTTTTAGATCTGGAAGATGATTTTCCAACATGGAAACTATTATGACAATTATGCAAAAAGACTTGCCGTAAATAATTGCCATTAAGGCCTACTAGTACCAGTTATTTACTTTTACTACCCCCAAGGCAGCTTGGCTGATGTTGCTCATATTTAAATATGGTTTGGATCGATGTATTTGAAGTTCTGAGAAATTCTCTTTTGAAGGGCTATGAGGACCCCCACAAGACTCTCCCGTCCGTGGTGGTGCACATCCGGGGGTTAGTGGATGGTGTTACCGAAGCGGACCTAGTTGAAGCCTTGCAGGAGTTTGGAGCCATCAGGTAATTAAAAAAAAAAGAAGTTTAAACTATACTTCCCCTCCTCCACATTTGAGTGCTCAGATCTCCTCGTCCCTTTGAAAAATGTTTAAAAAAAAGTTACTGTAGGAAAATCATACCAAACAATTTTAATGTCAGCCTTTCAGGTGGTAACCAGGAAACTGGCACACCTAGTTAGTTAGCCATTTTTGATTTTAGTTTCCAAACACCACAAGGACCATTATGTATCATGTTACATTGCTGGATGTCTGTTTAATATCATTTATGTATTCTAAACCTGAATTAGAAACCTGAGTGGCTCCTCTGATGTCCCTAGTTATGTGGTGGTGATGCCGAAGAAACGCCAGGCACTAGTTGAGTATGAGGATATGAACGGCTCCTCCACGGCTGTGACCTACGCGGCAGACAACCAGGTGTACATTGCTGGCCATCCGGCCTTTATCAACTACTCCACCAGCCAGAAGATCTCCAGACCAGGAGACTCTGACGACTCCAGGAGTGTCAACAATGTCCTGCTGCTCACCATCATGAATCCCATCTATCCAATCACCTCGGTAAACAATTTCTCTTATGTTATTTAAACAATATATATATATTTATTTAGATTCATTTTCATAATCACTTGCATAAGAGACATTAATTGTTTTTGCAATTATAACGCAGGGAAAAAGTAGATGCATGGCATACACTTACAACATCATGGACTTCAAGGTAGCTTAGGCGTACAAATATAATATGAGCACACAATGACAGTATGGCATTACACACACCACTCTAAACAGAGGTACAACTGTCACCTGGAATTTGAGCTATTTGTCTTGGCCGTGCAGCCGGTGATGCAAGTCTGTGCGACCTAAAAATGTAATTGGAGCACCTTTGCGACTGCAAATAATTGCTGTGGTGTGATCAAAACGGCACTTCGAATGAACCAAAATGAGAGCTCCCTGCCATCCGGAATAACAAACCTTCCCCTCTGAGCTGCCAGTAGCTCTTGGTGCACATAGCCGTGAGTCATAGGAACTCACGGCTGGTATATTTCAGCATGAGTTTTGAAACTGTTGTAAATATTCAGAATCAATGTTTAGCCTATTGAGAAATGTATTTGACGATGCAAAAAAGCCTGTTCGATGTGCACATTAAAAGTCTAAGACGAGTAGGCTATATGCAATAATATGGCCAATTTAATGTCATGTTATATCTACAATTATGTTATAACTTAAAAATTAGAGTTATATTGTCCAAATAGGCTATTAAGGTGAGGAGGGAAAAAAACACGGGTGAAGATGTGATTGAAATCAGTATAGGGGTCCTCCTCCCCTCAGTGACTGCATAAAGACCCAGTGGTGGTGGTGTATTTAAGGCGACTTTCACCATTTTATGTTACTTGTAAACCGCTCAGCTTTATATTTTTTATTCATTCCAAAATCAATTACATATTGATGCTCCTTTTTTTTTTTTTATTGGAGCACCAGTGCTACCAAGTGAAAAAAGTTTATTTCGAGTCCTGACTTTGACAGATTGAGAGTAACAATAATAACAATGTAAAATATAAATAACCGATATATTCATTTATTTTTGCGTTAAGATAAGTTAGAAAAAGAGTGTTAACTATACCAGAAATGTACTCATTTAATGTATATGTGATGCCCAACATGACATAAATTGCTCTAAGAAAAAAGAATAAAAAGAAAGTAAAAAAAAAAAGATAAGTTAGAAAATCTGAGTAGTACTTCTACCACTGTGCAGCTGAGGGAACATTTGCATGAACAAATTGGATGCATTTCCTTTATTTCCCCTCCAGTCATCTATGCCTGCTAATGTTGATTGCCCTGTCACCCAGGCCTAAAGTCTGTGATCACAACGAATGTTTAAAGGATACATGCTTTGACTGTATATTTTGCTGCTGTTTTCCACTCAACTGCTGCTGACTTTGATTGTGCTTTTACACACAGGATGTCCTCTATACTATCTGCAACAACTGCGGCCCAGTCCAGAGAATTGTCATATTCAGGAAGAATGGTGTCCAAGCCATGGTTGAATATCCTTTTACAATCAGAGCCATTTAAAATGTCACATAACACCAAGGATTATATGTACCAAATTTGGTGATACTTGGACCCAAAATAAATTGATTGTTTCAAAGAAAACTGGTTGATGTATGTATATCAAAACTGCAGGAGGAGTAGCTTGCCAGTAGCAGATATAAGTGTGCCAAACTATGGTTTCTCATTGGCAACCACATCAACTGCAACTTGGCATGATGTCATACATCACCATGTCACTGTATGGTAGCATGCTCTTGTTGACATATTGTTGACATATTTATCATACCTGCGCATTTGTCCTATCTCAATAACCGCAAGGCAGTTTTTGTTGTTGTGCAGAGATCTTGGGGTAATCCTTTTGCTCATCCATGCTAAACCAGATTCGAAAACCAGTCCTTGACGACTGTCACAATCTTGTCTGCATGTATTCTTGGCCAACAACTGTTTGTGTACAACCACCTGCATTAGTATCTATTTCAATCTTATCACAACAAGTATGGCTCACAAGGCATCTTGGCAGTGAGGACGTGACTAGAGTTTGATTGCTACAGACACGGCTGGGGACAAAAATATGTACCAGTAGTCACAATTAGTCACAATGTTAAGCTATTGACTGATCATTCTTTGTATACCTGTGGCTCTGTTTTCACTTCCTTAACTCCGCTATTACATTTGACTCGGTGCAGAGTGCACAACGGGCTAAAGCTTCACTCAATGGAGCTGACATCTATTCCGGCTGCTGCACACTCAAGATTGAGTATGCCAAGGTGAGTGCTGCAAAATATGGCCCTTTCTCACAAACATGCTACTTTAACATGTCATACATGCCAGTCATGTAAACTGCAACCCCACTAGCTAGTTGATTGTGTGTATGAGAGCAAGTTTCTGTAACACATTTTGTATTCCCACAGCCTACTCGTCTGAATGTCTTCAAGAATGACCAGGACACTTGGGACTACACCAACCCTAACTTGGGGGGTCCAGGTAAATCCTCACACGCAAAGCGTTCATACACTCATAAGCACCAGACACCCATGTTTTTGGTGAAAAGATAACCTTCTGCTTCTTTACTGCCACCGTGGGGGCTTTTCTGGAACCATGGAGGCTGGGAAACTCTTCCTTCACAATGCCACAACATAGTGAATGCATCAAAATTTAGCATTATGCTTGATTTGGGTCCCAATTTTCAGAGAATTCTGACTACCTAGTCATACCATCCCAGAGGAACTACTGTGGCATTATGAATGAAGTGTGGCTGTGGGGGCCTTCTTAAAGTCTTATGTTGGGCAACGGGCATATGTCTTGAAAGTATGTGGGAAAATGATGGACATTGAGATTAACACTCTTATAAGTACTGGCGATTGAAGACACAAAATTGGCTTTTCTATTTACGAAACTATTGGTCTATCAGCCTGCACTCAAAGGTGTAAGAATGCAATTTCAAAATGGAAATGTATACAGACATTAAAACATTTGTTTTACCTGCAGGCTAATTGAGCATAGTAATGTTTTATATGTAGTTAAAGGTAGGACAGTTGAATTTACACCGTGCATATCCATCCAAAACACAAATTATACTATTCTTCCGTTAGACTCCCTCAGTCAAACCAGAGGTATGCAAAGCACGACTGTCATGCTTCTTGGCAGCAAGCAATGTCATTTGGCACAATGACAATATTGGCCTTATCTAAGCTCATGTTGACAGAACCACGTCGGGCTGCCAACATGACACTATTGTTTGGAATGAGACTTTTTGGGGTGAGACTGAAAGGTAATTTCTGGTGACACTCTAAAAAGGTTTTAAACATACCTAGCAACTTAATGAACCACTTGAATCCTATATACCCAGGGTGTTCCACTAGTCTACACAATGTCCAGCTCGGTCGAAAAAGTAACCAGCTGTGCACGTGCATGCGAGGTCTAACATGATAAAAGAACGTTTTTAGACCATTAATATAATTTTCACACAAGTTGTGCCTATTTATCCATCATTCTGTTGTATTAATTATCAGGATTGCCTAACCTATTAATCCCAATGCAATATTGTATATTTTTACTGCCACCCTGCTCTATGTGCAAGTTCTGTCTCACCAGAGACAGTGCAGAAGAAGCACAGTTCATTACAAAATATAAAATGATGTATCAAAAATACAGTAGAAAAGTAGCCGGCTACGGAGGCTTTAATGTACAGCCATGTGGCCGGCTTTTGTGGAACACCCTTTATACCTTGTTGAATGTAATCCCCCAGGGGCCTATACTAGGCCCGTTCCTTTTGTCCCTTGCACTAAATCTCTTTGCCGAAAAAAGACGATCTACTAGCGCAGACATAGTCTGTCTTTCTTCCGAGGGGGTGGGGCTGTATGTGACAGCTCTGCAAAGGAGGAAAATACTTTTATTACTACCAATTATAGGAACTGACTAGGAAGACTTACCGAAAGTCAACACGAAAGACGAAAATGTGGTCTGGTTACTTTGCGGTCAGGGTGAATGTCCTTCACGCACACTTACGTGATTTATATTCCTGAGGCTCTTGTTTTAGCACTAAACATATTTTGTTTGGCTTGAAAGTGTTCTACAATACATTTATATTTATTTCAGTCACTGAATTGAAAATTGTCCCTTGAACACAGAGGTAGTTCCGACTGGTGCTTATAAAACTGTTATTCTCAAGCCCAAAACTTTAAAACAAATGTCCTAGCCACACAGCCAGGTCTTGGTCTCTTCCACTATTTTTTTTCTTCTGTCAGTCTAGTGCAGTGCTTCTTTGCCAAAGGACTGAATAGTGAAGGAGACCATGGTCAGTATGGGGTTCCTGCAACAGAAGCCATGCCAGTCTCCATGTCTTCCAAAATGTCTGAATCGCTGTATTCGCAAAGTAAAATGTACTGAAATTTGTCTCAAGAGGGAGAGGCAGACACATTTGCACTGACAACACCCGCCACCACCTCAAGTATCTCCGTTTTACGCGGGGACACATCCACCCTTGTACAGAAGTCCCATGGTCCCTTCAGACACAGGGAGAGGACATAGTCTCCACTCATGCAACATATTGTAGGACTGATGACTCCTCATCCACCCTCAACACCTCTCATCTCTGCATCGCAACAACAAAGCCATGAAGACACCCACGTTACCGTTTTTATGGTACCACACACCTCTATTGAAGAGGGTGAGGAGTTTGGTTGTTGGTACTGTGGGATACCAAGCTATGCTTGTGTCCTCCACCTTTCTCCCACCCTCTTCTTTCCTCCACTGCTCCTTCACACCCATGTGGTGGCACATGTGCCTGACACACTGACAACAGACCACAGCTTTCGCCACCTATAAACACCTGGAGAAACATTACAGACTGATACCAGTCCAAAGAAGGAAGGGGGACACCATAAAGATAACATCCATCCATGTAAAGACCAAGCTAGTGACAAACCTTGCAACAACTGAACTCACTCACTCACAAGTCAATTGGGAAAGTTCTTGCTCTACCGGTTTACTGTTGTTGGCGGGAAGGGCTGTGTGTTTTGTTTCGTTTTTCCTCTTCAGTTGCTAAAGAACAAAACACTCAAGCAACACATTACCTCCACTTCTGATGCTGTACTACCAACTGATCCAATAGATGACTTGCACTACCACCACTGATCCCAAGTTGTAGCCAGTCACATTGGAGTTGCTGACACAAGAACTAAACACTCAAGCAACACATTCCCTCCTTCCAATACTTCCTGATGCTGTACCACCAACTGATCCAATAGATGACTTAACACCACCACCACTGATCATCAAGTTGTAGCCAGTCACATTGGAGTGAACAACTGATGAAGACCGAACATTGCTGACACCACCAGGCATTAGCACACTCAAGTCAGGCTTATCAAACACTTATGTGGAGGTTGAGCTCCCCTTTCCTCTTTCTCCTCATCTTTCCCTCCCATGTGCTTTTCTTGCTACATGCATCCCTGTATAGCTCTATTTTTTTTTCTGAGTGCAGATTTTTAACACCTTCCATGTGATACAGGTTTGGCAATTTACAAAGAGGAGCCAGCTCCCCCATCTGAAATGTGCTCTATGGCAGCCTACCAGTGAAGTTAGCATGGACCGATTAACCAACCTGCCAGCAATGGCCCACATCTTGATAGAACCCCCCCGGCGGGTTCTTTCAGCGAACGAGGGAATGGATAAGAGTATGGGATGAAATGAATTTGGTGGACATTGATGGAACTACTGCCCAACTACTTCTGAAGCAAATGTCTTCCCCACTCCCACTGTTTGTAAGCAAGCAGTAAGTAAATCAAGCCCTCCCTCACCTAGGGAGCACGACTGCACAGAGCACAGCACCACACGATTACGCCAGTCCCCCAGCACTCACCATGGCCATACAAGACTGACCTAACCATTTTTTCCCCATACAGGCTTACTCTTTCTGTCTTTCTGTATTGTGGTGGGGGGTGGTTGTGGGTTTTTCCTGTCAATATGTGACTAACATTGGCCATTATGTTTGTATGTTCTATCTGTTCCTCCGCCATTGGTCAAAAAATAACAAATGACACATAATGGCTCTGATTGTGTATTTTGAGGGGGGGGGGGGGTGAGCCTACTTAAGTGTCGAACAGGCCAAATAGAAAACCGTGTGGAATTAAAGCAGCATTACAATTAGCTGGGTCTTCTACCCATGTCTTAACTTATTGGCACTATCCCTTAACTGCCATGCTAGTGTAGTGTTGTATTTATTGGCATCCTCATTTTCTTGAATATGTAGGAAAGTGGTAGTGAAAATGAAGTGCTTAGGATCAATGTACTTTGTAACTTTTCAATTGAATTAACCTGGCCTGTTTTTATTCGTTTGGTTGTTGTGTACCTGTACAGATGGTGAAGCAGAGGGCAATGGAAACAGTGCAGGTGTGTACTTGAGTTACTGTTTCATCTCCCCCATTTTAGGCATTTAATGCGATATCCTTTGTTGCTATTTTTGGCTAGCTGTACAATACTGCCTTCTCCCATAACATTTCTGTTTTGCCATTTCAAGCCAATTCATAGTCTGTAACTGTTTTTCTAGTTTACCATGTAGTGCAGTTTCTGCCATGATCCTTTGTGGTCTTTTTTTTTCTAGACCCCAATGAATCTTCAATTCTAAATGCTTACATCCCAGCAGTCTTCTGTTTTCTGTCGCTACTGGTCATATGACACTTAAACGTTCCATCTTTTTCTCCTTTTTAGATGGAGATGGAGTAAATGCCAATCCCAACAAACGAGCAAGGCAGCCTGCTCTGCTGGGAGATCACCCCCCAGAGTACGGTAAGACCAGCCATACAGTCACACACATTTCCTACAGAGAGGATTCCTCAGTGTTTAACTGTGGAGTGTAGACATTGATCCAGAAGGGTCTATATATGCACTTTTTGTACATTTTTAGTTAGAAATTGATAATTTAACACTTAAGGATTTTGCTGTAGAATGCAAAGATATTTTTCTCTTGTATCTCAATCTTGAATATGTTATGGCAACTTTTGATGGTGAGCTTTCTCCCAAGGAATGAAAATACATGGCAAGAATGTTGTCCTCTTGATAGTATTGATGTACAGTATATGACTTTGCTTAAGACTGACCTTTTTCAAACCGTCGGCTAGAAATGGTCTGCCCCCCATGCAGTCATAAGTATTATATTGCTCATACATAATACATATGCTTTAGATCTTCTCCTCGTCTAATCTGCTTTTTGTCTTTTTGATTCCTCAGCTGGCGGTTACCATGGTGGTTACGACGAGAGCTACGGCTCCCCTCCATATGAGGGTCGCCGTATGGGACCACCAATGAGAGGGCGCGGTGGGAGGAGCTATGGGGGAGGGCCAGGCTACGGCCCTCCCCCGCCACCTCCTGGCGAGTATGGTGCCCATGCAGACTCGCCTGTTGTAATGGTGTACGGCCTGGACCCAGTCAAGATGAATGCTGATCGTGTCTTCAATGTCTTTTGTCTCTATGGCAATGTGGAGCGGGTAGGTTCCATTTGTGATGCATGGATAATACAGTATGTCTGTTATGCACAGAAGGTAACTGCGTTGTAAAATGGGCTATATAAAGTCTATTGGTTTGGTTAAGATGGGTAAATGAATTTCACATGTGCAATTGTGAAGTGACAAATACTCGCAACAACTAGCCCTATTCAGAGTACAGACTAGATTACATTCCCATACCACACCTGTAAGGTAGTGCTTAAAATGGTTGGCTCTAGTGTCCTTCCAGCGTGGGAGACTTGGGTTCGAATCCCGGGCGTTACAGTCACTTAACACCAATGTAGGATTTACGTATGTTTAAAATTGGAGACCTGTTATAACATACAAAGTAGAGGTTTAATTTGGCAAAATTTGTCTCAGTGGCAGCAGAATGCCTCAAAGAAATGCCTATGGTGGCTTGAAGAAAAAAATAAGTGACACTAGTGAAACTGCTTTTTAGAGTTTCATACCTTGGCATAGCTAGGAAGCCGTTTACTACTAATGTTAAGACTGCATTTTGTGTATAGGATGTTCAAAACAATAGTTTCTGACTCATTGATGTCCATGAAAGACTGTTCTAATACATTCGGGGACGTTTGTAATTTGTATAATCGCACTGTTGAAGAAATGTGTTTTTTGGACCTACGGTATTCAATAGTGGTCAAAATATTTGTAAAGACATGACTGTTAAATCACATCCGGACAGAAATACACTTATCAGACTACCCTTGAATATGAATCTTCATGAGGTGTCGCAGAGGTTGAGCTTGGTTTTTATCATTTAGACAATTGGCAACTTAAGCAGTCACTTGACATGTTGTCATTTCTTGTCTCGCCTATTGTATTCAGTCTGATTACACAGCCGTCATGCCTTGCTGCTGGTGCCTGGGAGCATGTGACCCATGTGACCTGCTATTGTATCACTGTTAACTTACGCTCTTTGTCTGTGTAGGTGAAGTTTATGAAGAGTAAACCTGGAGCAGCCATGGTGGAGATGGGAGACTGCTATGCTGTAGACCGTGCAATCACTCACCTTAATAACAATTTCCTCTTTGGACAGAAACTCAATGTGTGGTATGTACAATTACTGGTTGTGACAAATGACAGGCAGTCTCTGCCAACAGATAGAAGACTGCTAATTAAATCATACCGCTTGAAGCTATGTTCCTGCTCAGATTTACGTACACGAAAGAAGGCTTGACCTAGATTTATTTTTTCCTTGACTGCCGATTTCTTGTAATGTCGACAATCGCTAAATCTAATCCTCCTTCCAGTGTGTCCAAGCAGCAGGCCATCATGCCAGGACAGTGCTATGAGCTGGATGATGGTTCCAGCAGCTTCAAAGACTTCCATGGCTCCAGAAACAACCGGTTCACATCTCCAGAGCAAGCGGCCAAGAACCGCATCCAGCACCCGAGCAATGTGCTGCACTTCTTTAACGCCCAGCCCGACTCCTCAGCAGAAATCTTCTCGCAGGTCTGTGGGTCTAACCGAAAGGGGCAGAGATCTAAAAAGCATACGTTGCATACATATACTTGACATATACTTTACGATGAGTCAGATTGAGAGTATTCAGAGCTGAAAAGTTAATCACCAATAATATTGAGCTCACCAAACTTTCTAATGCAGTTTCCATATGGCTAGAGGCTCCTTTTTTTTAATCGAAAGAGAAAATATTCGTCAATGTCTTTCTGAGGAGTATGTTTCCCAGTTTGTCCACCTCTGTCTCACGTGGAGATACTAGTTTATTTTAGGCCATTGTTCAATTTGATTTAATTTGCAATTCTCTTATTTGTGAAAGAATTGGGTAATAAAAGGCTGTAGCCATAAATATCTCATTTAAATTGTACACACATTTGTTTATATTGAAATTCTTCTGGATGTGAGTTCACATGACTCTTTAATTAATTACATTTATTTTGTTAATTAATCTTACGTTATGGCTTGGAAACTGTCAATTAACTGATTGCCTTCTTTACAGATTTGTGAAGAAATTGGTGTCAAGAATCCAGTAAACATCAAACTGTTCACGGGAAAGAGTAAGCATTTTAACCAACATTACTTTTGTGTCTGTTAACTAGTTCGGCAATGACTAAATGTCAGTGCTATGCAGAAATCTTACAGATGGGTCCTAGATTTTGTGCAACATGTAAAATGCAAAGGAGAGTATTTTCTGTGTAGTCAGTAATCCCTGTGACTGTGCTGTTTGACCACCAGGTGGTGCTGCCCCCAGTGAGCGCAGTGCATCAGGCCTGCTGGAGTGGGAGTCCATCAATGATGCCATGGAGGCGCTGGGCTTGATAAACCACTATCAGATGAAGAACTCAAGTACGTACACATACTTATCGCCCTGAAGGGGAATTGCGCCATAACCACTAGCCTCATTTTCCTAAGATGCAAACATTGACGTTCTGTGCACTCTGCAATTGTCATCACATAGAATGATTTGTGCATTTATAGCATTGCAAAGTGTTTTAGGGTGGAACTTTCCTTTAATCTCAGGGAGTAGCTGGCTGTGGGAGTATTCTAGCTTTGGTTTGCCATTCATGTGTATCCAGTTTAGCTATAATTCTAAACAAAGATGACGATTCCATTGTGCAATACAAGTCTCTAATGATCACCCTCCCCCCTTCTTTTTCACAGCTGGTCCGTACCCATACACCCTGAAGCTGTGCTTCTCCACTGTTCAGCATGCCAACTGAGCATGCTCTGTGGCTGCAGAGGACCCCACCCCCCACTTAGACCACGACTTTTCACCAAACCCACCTGGTGCAAACTGATGTACAAAACACAAAAGATTTCAACCTGCGAAAGGACACTGGCCTTGCACGGTCGTTCAAACCCTGCCAGCTGCAAACTTGTTTTCTTCGTCACACCAAACAGACTTTAATCCAAATCTGACCAGCATTTGAAAAGATAGTCTGCCCATTCAACATGTCCAGGTGTGGTTTATAAGGCGTCGGTGTGTCTGTATTATTCAGTTGTCCTTTTTACTTTATAATCATACAAAAGCTCGGAGTGTTAAATAGAATATTTCAGAGATCTGTTTTTATGCTTGGATGGATAAATGGCAATTGTAACTTTTGTATGAGAAGTGTTTATTTTGAAGCTTTTTTATTTTATTTTTTCCCTTGTTGAATGTGTTTTTTTATTTTATTATTATTGCTACAATTTCAGTACTGCGCCTCCATGATACTATGTAGTAGGAGTTTCTTTTGTTGTAAGAAAAATAAAATACGATTTGAAGCTTAGTTCACTCTATGGCCTTATTTTTAAGATGCTTATTGTCATGCTTTTTTAAATTGTCCATAATGTGAATGTTTTTAGAATTGTTGATTTCAAAACCGAGGGAAATCTGGTATGACACAATTGGTGACTTTTGCATCAAATGTCTTAAGTGGATTAATGTTACATGACTAATGCATTTTGAGATGGCCCAGTCTTTGGAAAGTCCATCACTAATTCATTATTTGGAAATGGTATGACCTGCAGAGCATGATAAACTGCTCAGTATATCATCCTTTAAGTGTTTTTTATTTAAACCTTGAATTTGCAATGAATACAATGTTAACCAATCTGTATGGTAGAGTATGCTATCTGCAGTGGTATTCGCAGCAAACACAATAATAAAAAAAACAACACCCTTGCGTTTTAGAGTGGATACGGAAACTGCATACAGTGAACTGTATCCAGTTCATAACCCTGAACATAAAATGGAAACCAGGCTTTCCACACTATGCTGTGCTACGGCACTGCACTCTACTGTCCTATTTATTTTCATCTGTCCTGGGTCTGTCTCCTTTACCATTTACAACTGAATTGTCCCCACGGGAAGGTCTGTGGTGATGAGCAGGGCAGGTATTTCAGGGTGGCCACGAAGGCCATGGCCGTTGTTGCCCCTCAAAGAAATGGCATGCCGTGAGGCCACAGTGGCCTTAATGCCCCAGCTGACTGTACCACTTTGTCCGTTTCTTTCTTGTCAATATGTAGACACCAGTGTCTTTTGTTGAGATTCTACATTTTCATTTTTAAACCAATCCAGTAACTGATTGGTGCAGGGCTGAGCATGGATCAGATTGTAAATGCCATAATTTATTTATTTCACTGCAGACAGTCAACATATCAAATTTAAAATCATCCTTAACCCTTAAATTCAATGAATTCTTTCAATTGACTAAAATCTTATTTTATTTGATGGCCTTCCTGCCCTGGCATTTGGCCTTTGTGCCCTCAAAAAATGTACAACACCAAAGGCCAAGTGGCCTTGCCCCTGAAATGACGAAATGGTGATGAGTACAGTTTTGGGATTTCAACGATTCCGATTCCTTAACGGTTTGTTTCCCTTAACGATTCTTATATTTAAAAATGTTTTGCCCTTCATAAAATAATTGAATTTTATTGAACATTGAACATTTAAAAATGTTTTGCCCTTCATAAAATAATGATATTCAAAAATTCAATCATCCATATGGTATTGTATGCATATTGTAGTGGGGTCCAGGGACCATCTGGGTTACTTGCGATGGTTCTAAATGGACCCAGGTCTGTGACTCTTGAGTGTACTGGAACCAACTGTAAATGGACGAATTTATGGTGGTCCTTGAAATTAAAACTCTTTTTTTGTGACCAACTTTTTATTTTATTTTCCTTTTTTAAAACAAGCTTTCAGAGGTGACAGACATTACATCACATTGCTGTGTGGGCAAGCAGTTCATACAGTTTTCCACAATGACATACGAAAGTGTCTTTTCAGTACAGAGATTGTCCGTCATTATAGTCATGTACTGTATAGTCTGCCTGTTGGCAGTTGTGACAGTCGCTTCCTCTGATCCTGAGGCTACTAAACAGCCCAGGTCCCTTCTTTACCCCCCTACCAGACCCCCGGGTTCGCACAGACATTATAGGAACGGTAAAACCATGATGTATACATGTAAATAATACAATTTAAATAATACAATTTCTTTCTTTCTTTTTTTTTTTTTTTTTTTGATGCAATGAAGTGAAAGACCAAAGTAAATCATAATTGTGTTTGTTAGATACCCTCTAATCTTGTTACAGAGTGAGTGGAAGGGAGAAACAGAAAAAACTGAACAACAAATAAAACAAAAAAACAGCAGAGAACAGAAAAGAAATTAAAACTCTTGAGAATTGTAATTGTATGGCAGACGTGAAGTCCACGTACCAGCTCTGACAGTGAGTGTATGTAATGAAACCAGTGGTGTGTTCTTTTCATTATGAAACCAGTTCCGGTTCATCAATGTCGGATCCGGTTCCTCCGATTCCGGATCCCAACCCTACGCGTAGTAATCGAGTTTGAGCCTCGTCGGACACCGTACATTTTTAGATAACTTGTTGTTAGACATGCAATAGCAACATAATAGACGAGCATCAGTGATAATGCTGTGTGTATGTTATAATTACAACATTAGAATTAGTGAAGCCTTACAGTCGCCTTGAGTATTTGTGTGCTAGATTCTAGCTAGGAGCACCCAGCTACTACCAGAGACAGAGGTAGATTTTGGCAAGTTTTCTACTAGCTACAGTTAGCTGGATGTAGGTTAAAGTTGACAGGGTAGAATAGATAGTAGCAAGACGACATCTGAACGGATTGAAGTGACTTTCAGCTCACATGCACCCTGCATCACCCTAACCTCTCTGACAGAAGGGATCTGCAGCCTGCAGTGACGTTAACGTTTCATTTCCGACTGGACTCTGGACTCATTGAAAAGGGCAATGTTGTCATTTGCTGTCAGGTCAGCTCTCATCAAAAGTAAGTGCATGTTAATAATGAAAGTCTCATATGAATCACTGACATAGGTAGAGTTTACTATACGACGCTACTTTTAATGTAAAGTAAGTGACAGCATTCACTTTAGCTAGCTCACTTTATGTTTATGTTTATGTTTATATTTTATATAAATAAATCATATATCATGACAGTTATGGATGAACTTCAACCTGGTGTTTGCACTTTCTCTCTTTTTGGCCCGTACATCTACATAAACGTTCAGATTTCAAATATAAAGTGCTTACCCCATGGCCACGGATGTTATAATTATGTACGGGCCCTCAGAAGTACCCGTATATTCCTTTTTATTAGTCAATAAAAAGCATTTCAATCCGATCGGTGGCCATTTTCTCCGTATTTTCGCAATATGCTTTCAAATGTGCGACCCTATCGGTTGGGTGGTGTATTGCGCTCTGATACACTATATCTCTATGAGAAAATGGCCACCGATCGGATTAAAATGCTTTTTATTGAACAATACGGAACATATGGGTACTTCTGAGGGCCCGTACATGATTGTAACATCCGTTGCCATGAGGTCAGCACTTTATATTTGAAATCTGAACGTGTTATGTAGATGCATGGACCAAAAAGGAAGAAAGTGCAAAGGCCAGGTTGAAGTTCATCCATGATGGTCGTGACAGACGACCGTCGTGTGATCTATGGCTATGTTTATTTAAGTGAAAGGTCACATCCAGTCACATTTGACCCATTTAGAAGTTGAAATATTTCGTATGCCGTATATTATCCAGTTGTTTTAATTAGAACAAGGCCTCAAAACAGCGTTAGAAAGATGACAAAGGCAATAGACAGGGCAAAAGCTATAACAACCTGATTAACGGGTGTATCTAACTTCTCTCAGTTGTTCCTCATATGATTTTTCGTGTAGAATCAATTTCTGCTTGGGCCATTTTTGTATTGCGCATAGTTAATGAGACAATTTGCATATTTGATTAAACTAGCAGAAATAACGAGTAGAGGTCATCCAACTTGTGTTTTGGTGGTTTTCTGGTAAAATAATGAACATTTTATCTCATTCAGGTGTAAGGACCTTTACAGTGTAACCATTGGGTATGTTTATGGTAGGCAATTAGCATATATTATGCATATGTAATGACGCATGGTCATTTTCTGTTCAGTGTTAAGCACTAATTTTTACAAATATTATTATTCCTGTACACCTGACCACTACTGAAACAGTAAATATCCCAACAAACTGCTCTTTGTTCATGTAATAAGCTATTATGACCATAAAAATAGTTTCTGTATATCAATTATTATGACTTCTAGACCATATTTCTGGAAAACAATGGTCACTACCAAATGTTTCTCAGTTTCTATGGGTAATTTCTCCTGTAGAATCCATTTCTGCTTAGGACATTTTGCATTGTGCATGTTTAATGAGATAATTATGTTGATTATGTGGGTGTAGGAGACGGAGTAATATCTTTAGGGCACCAGATATAAAAATTGTTAACAAATATAATGTGTATATAAAATTTGTTTTTAGATAAGATATTGCAGATCAATTATGCAAATTAGATACATCTTTACATTTATTATTAATGCATGAGTTCTTCATAAGAACATGACAAGACTAATTATTTTAGTAAACTAGCCTAAATATTGTAGGGTCTAAGGTTGTGCATTAGACTCGTACCCAGGCTTTTTGGTATGCATTAGTCAGGAGAGGGACTTCCTAGCTTGCCTCGAGGCACACCCACACACACACACACACACACACACACACACGTCTATTGTGCCGTTATCGTGTCATTTAGTTGTTTTTTCTATGGGAAATGTCTTGGAAGGGATTCTCTGGGAAGAGGCAGAGACAGAGAGAACTGGATGACAGTGAGCAGAGGGTGACGGTACCAGTACCAGTACCCTCTCCTACTGGCAAGAATGTGCCAGTGCAGCCAAAAAGTGCAGGCATGAGCGGGATACAGGCAGCAATGACTCTGCGTTGGGAATCATACTGGTAGCGCACCACCTTAAGGAGGTGCCATGCTACCTTGCTACAATGGAAATGGGCCCATCAACATCTACTGCCTCCAGGCTGAAATAGGGGCTCAACGCAATGGCTTGTCTGACAATGAAACATCTGCCCACCTTGCCTTTGGAAGGACAGACGTTACATGCACAGACAATCCTCAGACCAGAGGGGCATTTGTCCAGTCTGCCTTCGAGGATGGCAATTGTCCAGTAGACTGAGGAGAAAAGTCGAGCATAGGAGCCTATGGCACCAAGCTGCATGGACTAATCCAATGCAGCTATCACAATTTGCGTCATGTGGAATTGGTGCCAGAAGCCTTTGTTCAATGACTCCTTCCTCGCCGTTTTAGAGAGCATATCCATGCCCCATTGCCCCAATACCCTCAAAGAAGCAGAATGCTTAAGAGTCCATACTACATGTTACCATCCATGGTTTGACTGACCCTGCCTACATCAGACAAGCCAAGTGGGGGGTGTGGTGATGGGGACAGTGAAGAGCCATTACAGCAGGTATCTCCCATCAATCACAAGAGACACTGGAAAGACAGAAGAAAGTCCTATGCTCTGGCTGCTACCAATGTTGAGAACCGGGGCACATAGGCATTGCAATGAAAGTCATAGGTCAGTCTCCTGGAACATTGGATGGCTGTGCAGCTTCCTGGATCTGGTATATTATCGCCTGTTAGTGCGGAAATTTGCAGTCAACACCAGCTCCTTACACAGGCTGACACATTGGGACGAGGCATGCAACACTGGTGCCTTGCATCAGCTATGGAAGGTACTCATTAGAACCTCAGTCCGACTATATCCTCCTGACCCAAATAATAATATATCATGGTAAAAGATGCCATGATGGGGGCCTGCACTGTGCTGTCTCAGGAGGAAGAGAGCAGAGAAATAATGGTTTGGTAAGCTGTTCCCTAAACTTCTGCCTGACCCGACCAGAGCTGTTGGTGGTGGTGCAGGCTGTGAAGCATTTCCACCTGTACTTTTTCAACCATCACATCTCTTAACTGATTACTAAAGTACAGAAGGACAGATGACCCGATGGCTTGAAACAATTCCAAGGTGCACCATCAAGCAAGCCATCTCCATAACAACACTGTTACAGTGACCGATGGGAACCACAAAAGCCCCGCTGCCCCTGAACCCCTGAACCCATACAAATGAGAGCAGGACAGTGATGTGGTCCACAACCAGATTCAGAGTTGGATCAGCTGGACAGTTCCCTGCGTGATCTACAGGGGCACTTTTGGTCAAAGACAACAATGTATCCTACACGCAGTGGACCAGCCTCACTGTAATCAACAGATTGCCATGTTACTGTGTCAACAGACGGTTAATAAAGGATTGTGTCTTCCTGACAAACGTAGCTCACAGGAACAGGTTTGGTCTGGAAACAATGTCTTAAGGGACGACTTCACCACTTTTCAACCTATCTTCATATAATAGGTCCTCACTAATACTCATGATAAAATGGTACAATTTTTTGTGTCTCAAAGGAGGGCTGTGGACAGTTCAGAGTCCCGTCTACCAGTGACATCATCAATGGGGAATACAAGCTAATAGAAACTGCAGGCTTTCTATTCCTGGAAAGTTGAAATGCAATAAAAGAAGCCATTGTTCTCGTGTTAATAAAAATCTAAATAAAAAATGTGAAATATTGTTGGAAAAAAAAATCATGCCTAACGATGATGTCACTGGTAGACAAGTTTCTGGACTGTCCACAGCCCTCCTATGAGACACAGACCAAGTAGAATTTTTTTTTACCATTTTATCATGAGTATTAGTGAGGACCAATTATATGAAGATAGGTTGAAAAGCGGTGAAGTCGTCCTATGTCATCCGAAGTCGTCCATAACCTATCCTCGCAAGATAGGTTATGCCACACCATAGGACAATGGCTGGCAGCAATTTATTCCATACAAACCCTCTTCAGACTGGTTAACCATATAGTAACACCAACGTATTTGACATGTTCGTTCTAGTGTATCTTGATATGTCTTAGTTTTACAGAAAGTGCAGCTTTATGGCATGCCCCCACCATGCGTTTGCTTTTGAGTTGTTACATATGCATGATATATGCTAATTAGCTACCATAAACATACTCAATGGTTACACTGTAAAGGTCCTTACACCTGAATGAGATAAAATGTTAATTATTTTACCAGAAAACCACCAAAACACAAGTTGGATGACCACTACTTGTTATTTCTGCTAGTTTAATCAAATATGCAAATTATCTCATGAACTATGCGCAATTCAAAAATGTCCTAAGTAGAAATGGATTCTACACGAAAAATCATATGAAGAACAACTGAGAGAAGTTAGATACACCCGTTAATCAGGTCTACAATGGTTGTTTATTTTGAAGGTACTGCAGAAAGCCTCATGATGTGAGGGTTACAAAGGGAAAGTGTCTGTCTTTGTGTATAACCACCTTTGTGTATAACCACCTTTGTGTATAACCACCTGTCACCTGGCTTTAGTCTTTGTGTCTTTAGGAGGCTGTAACTCTCTCCCATCTCACTCTCTCTCTCAGACAGGTGTCTGTGGCTCCCAGTCTGCAGTGCAGTCAGAAGCATGTCTTCTGTGGGGGGCCCAACCCCTCCCTTCACCACCCTAGCCATCAATCATCCAGCTGAGTCCATCACTCATGTTGAACTACACCGGCCAGAGAAACGCAACGCCATGAACAGGGCTTTCTGGAGGTATGACTAGACTGCACTGTCATTCTGTCTGTTTACATACTGTACACGCATACAGGGGGTATGCTGCAAGGTTACTGCCAGTGCTGTGTAACCCGATCATATATGTTTTATTTTTCATTTTATTTGTGTATGGCATATACTGCTCAAAATAATTAAGGGAACGCTTTGATCCCTTAATTCTTTTGAGCAGTTTTTGTTGGCAGTATGTACACAGTTCATGAAAACTCAAAATAATTACTTTTGAGCAGTATACATTTCTTTGAGCAGTATATTTTTAAAGATATTTCTTAGGCATTATTTTGTTGCCTTTTATTGACAGCGACAGGAAATGCAGAGAGAGAGAGTATGGGGATAACATTCAGCAAATGATCCGGCCTAGTATCTGCCTGGGGACTCATTGATCAGAGCATTACGCCCATGTGGTGTGTGCCCTAACCACTCAACTTGCTTTTTTAGCGGTGCCAACCGCTCTACACTTTACTTTGTCCGTTTGAGCGTCCGTATGAGCACGGGATGAGCACGGCAAAGAAGAAACACATACACACACACACGCACGCACACACGCACGCACGCACGCACGCACGCACGCACACACACACACACACACACACACACACACACACACACACACACACACACTTGACGTCCGTATGTCCGTTTGTATGTTATGTCCGTTTGAGCACGGCATTGAAACAGCAATAACTCCAGTTTGCAGCATGCTACCAAGTCCAAATTTGGTATGTGGACTTAGACCACCAACAGGGACGACCTGTAATTACTTAAGCCCCGCCCCCTCTGTCTGCCCATTGGCTGGGCTTTAAACAGCCATTATTGCAGTTTGCAGCATGCTACCAAGTACAAATTTGGTAAGTGGACTCAGACCACCAATAGGGACGCACTGAAATTAGTTAAGCCCCGCCCCAAAGGCACCGCTTCCTTGATGAAAGACAGAAAGACATTAGTCTGCGTTTCACCACAGTGCCAAATAGCAGATGTGCAAGCTCACAACGTGTTGCAACACAACACTGTGATTTTTTTAGATCGGCTATTTTCGGTAAAGACATTTGGTGTCGAGGAAAAAAGGAGGGGGCCTTGTATAGACCTCTGGCCCCTGTCAATGAAGTGCATACGGTTTAAATGGTTCATTTGAACACTGTAATGAAATCCAGAATGGAGGTTTAACATGAACATGCCGTGTCTTTACCAGTGAGATGGTGGACTGCTTCAACCAAATAGCTGGAGACCCAGATTGCAGAGTAGTGGTGTTTTCTGGAGCAGGGAAGTCTTTTACTGCAGGTATGTATAGTTATTGAACTTGAAATATTAGTGCTTGTTTCAAGATGATTATCTCACCTGCATATCACCTTTTATGAAAAAAAGAAGAAAAAAAGAAAGTAAAAAAAATAAAAATAAAAAAATATGTTCCTTTACAGGAAAAGCTACAAATAATCTGTGTAACAAACTCAAGCACTTTCAACCTGGCATCCCCATTTTGTTATTATAGGCCAACATTTTCAATTAATTGCAAAAATAGCAGCTCTACAAGATCACAACGACACGTTGTGAGCTTTTAGATCAGCTATTGACACTTGCCAAAGTATAGAATAAAGCATTGATTTATGAAATCACATAAAAAGATGAAATATGGACATTGTGTGTGTGTGTGTGTGTGTGTGTGTGTGTGTGTGTGTGTGTGTGTGTGTGTGTGTGTGTGTGTGTGTGTGTGTGTGTGTGTGTGTGTGTGTGTGTGTGTGTGTGTGTGTGTGTGTGTGTGTGTGTGTGTGTGTGTGTGTGTGTGTGTGCGCGCGTGCGCAGGTATTGACTTGATGGACATGGCCAGTGACGTACTTCAGCCAGAGGGGGATGACATGGCAAGAACCTCCTGGAACATGAGAAGAATCATAGCCAAATACCAGGAAACATTCTCTGTTATAGAGAAGGTGAATGATTACACTCTGACGCTGTGTATATTGTGGCAGGGTGGCCTTTTCAGAGAAAAAAATGAAAGCATCAGGTCACTCTCACTAACGCATTAACCCATTAAGATCTGGAACGCATCTGTGTGTCATTTTTTTCTTTGGCAATTCAAAAATAGCAGATCTACAAGCTCATAGCGCGGCACCGAGATCTACTATGAGCTTGTAGATCTGCTATTTTTTTTTAAATCGTGAAAATTTGTTCAAATTTTTTAATATATATATTTTTAAACATTTTAACTCAAATATTTGCTTTTGGGGGATTCTACAAATGTCTTATAAATCCTAACAGTTTTTTTAAAATAAACTTGCTATAATATATCAAACTGTTTTCATGTCAAGGACCCCCCAAAATGGACATGTACATGTACTGAACAAAATATTTTGTTCCAGGGACCCACAGAAGCAAATATTTGAGTTAAAAATGTGTATATATATATTCAAAGATTTGCACACATTTTCACAATTGTTATTCAAAAATAGCAGATCTGCAAGCTCATAGCTTGTATAACTGCTTTTTTTTAATAGCCAAAGAAATCTAAAAATGACACACAGATGTGTTCCCGGTCTTAATGGGTTAAATACCCACAGCAGTTTAACCTCTGGATCAAACTAAAGAACCTACACAGTCATGGATTATTACTCTAGGTAGGAGATGGTGGACATGTCTAGGTTGGAATTGTGCTTTGACTCTCTTTTCTTTCAAAAGTGCCCAAAACCTGTGGTGGTAGCAGTCCACGGAGCCTGTGTAGGAGGAGGTAATGATATTGCCACAATGCCTAACAACAACAACAACACCACCACAAATAACATTATAATCTGGCTTCAAGTCCATTATTATGTAATATGGAGATATTACATCTACTTTTAAAAATTGTATAACTTGTACTAGACTGGAGGAAGACTCGGTAAGCTGATTTGTCACGCTGTCTCTTATTCCAGGAGTTGACCTGATCACAGCCTGTGATATTCGTTTATGTACCCAAGACGCATGGTTCCAAGTCAAGGTATGGCTACTTTTTAATCTATATATTATTATTATTACCTTGTAAGAGCTCATACCGCATACGTAAATAAGGCTATATAGTAGGGGCTGCTAACCACAAAAAATGGCCAAATCGTTACGCGGCGGATAAAAGCACCAAATTTGATACAGATGTCCCTTGGGTCATCCTAAAACATCCTAGAAGGGGTGCCCAAAAAAATCTTAAACAGGAAGTGAGTTATGGACAAAATTCAAAATGGCCACCTAAACTGTTGACCGTTGACTCAAAAGACACCAAAAGAATCTCCAAAAAGCATAAAATTTGGCACATATGTTCCTTGGGTCATCCTAAGACATCCTAGAAGGGGTGCCCAAAGGAATCTGAAACAGGAAGTGAGTTATTGACGAAATTGAAAATGGCCGCCTAGTGTTGTCGATTGACTCAAAAGACAACTAAGGAATCTCATAAAAGCATACAATTTGGCACACATGTCCCTTTGGTCATCCTAAGACATCCTAGAAGGGGTGCCCAAAAAAATCTTAAACAGGAAGTGAGTTATTGACAAATTTTAAAATGACCGCCTACAGTGTTATCGATTGACTCAAAAGACAACTAAAGAATATCATAAAAGCATACAATTTGGCATACATGTCCCTTGGGTCATCCCAAGACATCCCAGAAGGGGTGCCCAAAAGAATCTTAAACAGGAAGTGAGTTATTGACAAAATTGAAAATGACCGCCTACAGTGCTGTCGATTGACTCAACAGACAACTAAAGAATCTCATAAAAGCATACAATTTGGCATACATGTCCCTTGGGTCATCCTAAGGGGTGCAGTACGTTAGTCCGACAGCGCATTCCTCCGACAGCGCAGCGCTCCGACGTTTCAATACTAAACCCGAACCAAACCCGCACCCTAACCCTAACCGCACGCGGATGCCACATAGTCGGAGAAAAGGTCTGTCGGATTAACGCATGCCTCCCCATCCTAAGACATCCTAGAAGGGGTGCCTGAAATGATCTGAAACAGGAAGTGAGTTATTGACTAAATTGAAAATGGCCGTGTACAGTGTTGACAGATGATGCAAAAGACACTCATAAAAAATAATCTCATAAAAGCATGACATTTGGTACAAATGTCCCTTGGGTGATCTGAATGCATCTTAAGGGGTGCCCAAAAAAAGTTTTAATAGTCTCTCAATGGAAAACAGTCCTCCCCCACGGGCTGCACTGCTACAACATTCAAATCGAGCAGTTTGCCAATCTGGCATTTGGTCCAGAAGCCTGAAAGCTATGCAATCTCTACCATCTCCTGACAAATATGGATGGATTAAAGTCGCTGATTCGTGGACACCTTTATGGACACTCTTGCCAGAGGCTGCCAAAGTTTGTAGAGAACTCAAGCGTGGCTGCAAAGCTGAGCCCTTCTGTTCGAGAAAGTGTAGATGCCGGGATGCTGGGTTACCTTGCAGAGCATTATGCCAATGTGGTGGTAATTGCGAAATGGCACACATGAATACATGTAGTTACTAAACACTAATCACAAAAAACAGTAATGATCAAGAAGAAAATACATGAGAAGATAGAGTGTAAAACCAGCAAGAAGATGTAGAGTGCAAAATAAATAAGATGCAGAGAGTAAAATAAGAATATGCAGCGTAAGATAAGATGCAGAGTAAAATAAATAAAAATATGCAGAGAGTTAGATAAATAAAGAAGATTCAAAGAGTAAAATAAAAAAAATAATGCAGAGAGTAAAATAAATAAGATGATGTAGAAATGAAAACAGAAGGTAGACTACAAAATACGATACGTCGTATTGAGTCTGCATAATATGCAGACTGCCGTGGTCAACTGTTTAAACAGCCATTTAGAATTTCTTCAACATGGTCCCTTCCTAAAAATTTTAATAAACAAGCAAACAAACAAATAAATAACCCCATCTGGGATTAAGAAGCACTCAATGTACCAAAAATGTACCAAAAATACGTACCAAATGGTACACTTTTATGACGTCCCTTTATGTTTTCTTTTGTGTCAACTGCTTTAGGCGGTCACTTCCTGTTTAAAACCTCTTTGGGCACCCCTTGTAGGATGCGTTCAGATCACCCAAGGGACATTTGTACCACATTTCATGCTTTTATGAGATTCTTTAGGTATCTTGCATCATCTTTCACACTGTAGGCGGACATTTTCAATTTTGTCCATAACTCACTTCCTGTTTGAGATTTTTTTGGGCACCCCTTCTAGGATGTTTTAGGATGACCCAAGGGACATCTGTATCAAATTTCATGCTTTTATCCGCCGCGTAACGATTTTTCACTTAGCAGCCCCTACTAATAGTAGTTCCCTCAGCTAGCCCTGGTTTGATTCCAATCTGAGGCTTCTTGCTGCATGTAATATCCTTTCTTTATCCTGCCTTTCCTCTCTCTCTTTCACTGTCACTATCAGAAATAAAGCAGAAATCCTGAAAAAAAATATCTTTACAAATATTTCTATTACCATTTTTTGCATTAAAACAGGGGATTTAACAATATGGGTGCCAAACACGGTAAAACAAAAAGGGTTTTCAGAGAGTAGCGCTTAGGTGCCGAACACGGTAGAAACCGTGTTATCAGTCTTTCCTGGATGAAAACCTCCTGCATGTACTGTGCATTCAGAAGGGAGAGTAAAATAATGTGCAATTAAACGGGGCATTATATTTTCTCCGCAAGATGAACATGGACTGTGTCCCAGCATGCATCTCGGTATCTCAACATAGTAAGAACCCCCACAGAGCCTTCGATATGATGTTGAAAATTGGTTTACTCGGGTTTCAGTTAAAATGTTCTGATTTCCGCTATGCATTTTATTGATTGAAGTTTGACAAATGCATATGCATAAACATACATTATATCTGTCAAAAGGATAAAATACAAAACAGTTTCTTTATTTTATAGAGTGGAAAACATGTATGAAAAGTGTCATACATGTTTTCTATAATACAGCACACTTTATATGCATCTCATCTTGTCTCATATTGTAGGAAGTGGATATTGGTCTTGCAGCAGATGTTGGAACTCTCCAAAGACTTCCTAAAGTCATCGGCAGTCGAAGGTAATAAATAGACAGTTGTTAAATACCTCTTTGCTAGACGGTCTCATCCAGATTGAAAATAAGTTCAGTATAAGAAGTTTAGAAGCTTCAATTTCTCTACATCTCAGCAACTGCAAGCTACCAGCAGAATGGAGTTCCCATGATCCTAGAATGATTATAGATAATTGGTATGAGAGAGGAATGGTAGTCACACTCTGTAGGATTTGCTGTTTGGTCGTTTCACAACACCATGACTAGGCTCATGTGGTCAGACCCATACCTCTTAACATCATCAATTCCAGCCACAGAAGGTCTGAAGTCAGTTTGTCTGGGTTGTGCCAGAGAAGATCTTAGGCAAGCCTCCGATTAGCTCGGTTGTAACGGAAGTCAGTGGTTGGACGAAGTCAGGAGGTCCATGGTTCTTGTGTCTGTCACGCTTTTCTTTAGTCTTAGAGGGCAGTTCTTAGGGCCCTGTCCGTCGAGATGTTTTTTCCCGGCTGAAAACGCCAAGGCGCTTGCCTAAAACGGTTAAAAAAATCTAATTCATCAAGCAGATAAAAACTCCACACATGAATGCACGATCGAAACATGAATGCTCTGTGCCTCATCACGCTGCTGGGGTCTCCAAAAATATGGACTATTTAAAACATACGGGGCTCAGGAAACAAAAATGTCTTGGTGGTCACAGCCCCATAACCACTTTTCATTAGTTGTGCACCAGACATTAGACATCTAGCTAATCTTCTGGCTACCGCAAGAGCAAGACTAGCAAATGGCTAATGAGCTAGATCATGTTCAGAATAAAACTGGTCAGTTTAGACAATTCGATAGCATATGCATCACTTCCTGTGAAGCTCTCAATTTGAGTATCTGGTAAGAAAGTAAGGGGGCAGACAGTCATGAATACAAATTGTATTTAGAGAAGTGGTTACGCAACACATTGATGTGGAATGGTCATGTAAAAATGTCATATAAAAAAGAAGACATACTCACACATGCTTCAATCACCAGTAAGTAATGTATCATGTCAATGTTGTTGCTTTTCTCTTTCAACTCATTTTTAGCCTTGTGAATGAGCTTGCTCTGACTGCTAGAAAGCTGTATGCGGATGAGGCCAAGAGCTGTGGCTTAGTCAGGTAGGCGTGTGTCCATAATATAAACATTGATATTTTAACCTATTCAAACCGGGAACGCATCTGTGTTCCACTTAATCCATATTTTATACTTTGGCTATTCAAAAATAGCAGATATACAAGCTCATAGCGTGGCACCGAGTGCCGTGCTATGAGCTTGTAGATCTGCTATTTTTGGAAAATCTTGAACATTTGTGCAAATATTTGAATATATATATATATATATATATATATATATATATATATATATATATATATATATACATTCTTTTTTTTTAAAGCGAAAGTTTTTAACTCAAATCCTTGCTTCTGGGGGGTCCCTGGAACAACATATTTTGAGATGGGGGTCGGCGGCCATATACATATATATTTTTGGGGGTCCTTGACATGAAAATGTTTGAGAACCACTGATATAGAAACATATGTTTTTATTTTTTTATTAAGGAGTTAGAATACATCTGTAGAATCCCCAGAAGCAAAGATTTGAGTTGCAAATGTTTGCCTTAAAAAATATATATATATTCAAAGATGTTCACATATTTTCACCATTTTTCTTTGGCTATTAAAAAATAGCAGATCTACAAGCTCGTAGCGCGGCACCGAGTGCAGCGCTACGTGCTTGTAGATCTGCTATTTTTTAATAGCCAAATAAATCTAAAAATGACACAGATTCTTCCCTTGTCTTAATGGGTTAAAGCAGTAAATTACGTGCACTTGTTCCCCAGATTGTCAACGTATCATTTATGAACAAAACACTTCACATTCTCTTTAGCCGCGTGTTTGCTGACAAGGAGGCCATGATGGCTGGAGCCTTGGAAATGGCCAGCGAGATCGCCGGTCGGAGCCCGGTAGCCGTACAGGGAACCAAAGTCAACCTCATTTACTCCAGAGACCACAGTGTAGCAGAGGGACTGGACTACATGGTAATGTATTACTCTCTTACACCCTTTTTCTTCACATTCTTTAGTAGGAAAGAATTGGCCATTTCCTTTGACAATATAGGAGTACGACTTTCTTTGGCTACATAGTATAGTATTACTTAAACATCTTTACGTAGTGTAATGACTTTTATAAACATTTAAAGGTAGGGTAAGTTTGATAGTAATCATTGCTACAGGGGTCTCTCCAGCTCTTTAGTAAACACCTACCTGAATACATTTTCAGGTAGGTGACAACTAGCCTGGCGTAGCTAGACTATATCACTGCGTGGATATGAGTCTGGTGCTTCCATGAGGACGTTTTGTTTCCCAAGGGGCGGGATCAAAACAATGTCCCTCAACGCAATTGGTTAGACCTACAACCAACTACCAATTACAGTCGCCCATATTCGAATACTGGGCCCTGATTGGTGCCCCACGTCTTCTGGAACAGGAAATGGATTCTCTATGGAGCGGTGCCAGATCCAAATCGCAGAGTGCATTTTTTTTTTGCACTCGCAGATTCGTCTGGTCCCAGGCTAGGTGACAACATTTAAGCCAATCAGGAAAGAGCACTGAAAATGCATTTTCTGTTTAATAAAGAGCTGGAAAGACATGGGAGAGGACAGACTTTTTAACCATGCTATAGTGCATTTCTTAGCATGGCTATATCAATATCAATTGACATTCGATTTGCATTTTTTAGCTCATAATACTTTCATCTCATTTGATTGATGATGACTTGATTCCCATGCGTCATTTTCTTGTTCTCCATTTCCAGGCCACTTGGAATATGAGCATGCTTCAGACACATGATGTAATGAAGTCAGCTCAGGCCTCCATGGAGAAGAAGAGTCCCAAGACAGTACCCTTCTCCAAACTATAAACTAAACCCTGCCTAAGTGATTGATTTACACAGTAAGAATGTTAGATTTTTCTGCTGATGATTCAACGTCATGGTTTTCCTGCAGCTCTGTTCGTTTGGGATTGAGAATGAGACTTTATGTTTATCTGTAAAGTCAACCTTATAAGTCCATACTAAACACTGGGATGTGCAAGCAGATGCTTAACGGAGGACAGTGCTAAACATCAGGGACAGAGGGGACGAGTAGACTTCTCCTTCCAAAAAGGACGTTGGAATGTACTAATATGACATTTATTCGCATGCAACTGACTTTTCTTATCCTGATATAAAACATGCATATTGTGTGTGTTGGTACCTCTATGTACATCAGAATTGTCAGTCAGCCATTTTTTTGTACATTTTCAGATGACTGCATCTTCACTGTTTCTATTAAAATGTGTAAAAACATTTTTGCTTCTCAATACAAGAAAGAACTTGATGTTGTTTCTGCTGCTCCATTCTTACACTTTAAAATGGCTTCAATAAAAGGTATTACAAATATACTATGCATTATAATTTACACTTAAAATACATTTACAATGCATGTTTCTCAAAAATGTAGAGTAAAAAGTCTTCTTAGCTCTGAGTGTCTGAAAGGTTTTCTGTCTAAAGTTTAAAACGTAAACCTCAAAATCAATAATGTGTATTGTCCTTAAATGTTTGCTCTACTTAACATTTACCATTGAAGATATTTCATTGACACTCTTAGCCTCTAGTTTGTGGGCAGTAACGTTATAAACCAGTACATAACATGGCAGCATAGCATGGTCCGGGTGGAAGCCAGGAAGAAGAGAAACGAAACCGCCATGGCCAGGTTTTAAGGTATTCCATTCCAATCACGCTACCACGCTATCACGTTTTAAGGTATTCCATTCCAATCACGCTACCACCTGCAACTCAACATTCTGAGAAAGCGTGAGTGGGCAGCACAACAGTGTTGATTTCGTCGACTAAAACTATGATTTTTTTTTTTTCGTCGACTACCTTTTTTCACTGACTAAATCTAAATAAAAACTAAATCAAAGCTAAGCTATGATGCCTGAAACTAAGACTAAATATACTGACAATTTCGTCAACAAATAAAAACTAGACTAAAATGTTAAGGGGGGATGAGTGGAGAAGAGTTCCAGTAGAATTAAGACAAGTAGGTTTGGTTGCGCTCAGGTGTTGCGCTCTGAATATAGCAGATCTACAAGCTCACAACGTGTCGCAGAGCTTGTAGATCTGCTATTTTCAGCATGCAACCAAGTGTAAAATCAGCCATTACGACGCCATCAAGGCACCGTCAAAATACATTTTAGTCGACTAAATCAACTGTAGATTTAGTCGACTAAAATCTTAGGATATTTTGTCGACTAAAACTAGACTAACAGTAACATTTCAGATGACTAAAATATGACTAAAACTAAATGGTATTTTATTCAAAAGACTATGACTAAAACTAAATCAAAATTTGCTGTCAAAATCAACACTACAGCACAAAAAGTCTAAATAAATGCTGGGACTAGAACAGTGAATGGAGCTAGCAGGGGAACATGCTTGGAAAACCAATCCTGATACTGTCCAAATTAAGGGCCGCCCTAAAGTCTGCATTTCTGCATTGCAGTTTGTTTTTTAATATTGTGAATCATTGCTAGAGTAAATATATTTTGTTCTGGTTCCTCAGACATTGTAGCGGCATTAGTATGAACTCTTTCTCATGCTATTCATCTAAAATGTGGAATGCCCTACCAAAAGGAGTAAAGGAGTGCAAAACCCTACTCACTTTCAAAAATGCCCTAAAGATACACCTTCAGGAGGCTGCAATTCAAAAATGGCCCCTGTCCAAGTCCTAACCTACCCCATGTCCTAACCTAACCCCCCCCCCCCCCCCCTCTCTTTCTTTTTTGTACATATTTTTCACCCTTCATACCAGTAACCTGTAAACTGATTGTATGACATTCTGTATAGTAGTGTGTATATCTGTCTGTCTCTTATATGTCAACATGATTTGTGTGCATGGGGATCTCATCTTAAACAAGCTTCGTGCTTAACTGAGCTATCCAGTTTAGTAGACCTTGTATTGCGAATTTGTACTTCCATGTACTGTTATGTACTGTCATGTACTGTTCTCATGTCTTACTAAATAAAGTACATCAATCAATCAGTATAGTCATTTTATAGTTATTTAAATTCCTATACTGATGATGCAGACTAATAATCTCTACGCAGTGATACTCAAACTCAGGCCTGCGGGCCACTTCCGGCCTGCAGCGCAATTTTGACTAGGCCCACAATCAATCAAATGACCCTGACCCCATTCAGAGCAGCAGAAAAGATGAGCCTCAGCAAGCCCCGAAAAGTTGATGCAGAGAACCGGCACTTTAACCCAAAATGGACAGATGCTTTGGTTTTCATTTTACCATCTCATGCAAATTCAATACCACTATGTTTAATTTGCCAGAAAACAGTGTCAGTTGTTAAGATCGACAGCATAAGGCGCCAATGAAAGACAGAAGTTAGCAAGTATCAGTAAAGGGACAGTTCACCCCCAAAATTACTTTTTTCTATCGATTAGTCACCCCACGGAGACTTGAATTCATGGATATGTTTTTGTTTTTGTCGCATTCCTGAGCCAATAATTTGATGACCGGCAGCGGTTCCGTTGGGAGACACAAAGTCTCCTTTGTCTCTCCTACCGGAACCACTGCCTAGCACTGGTCATCAAATCAAAAGTTTCTGCACTTAGTTATTAAGATTGTATTAAGATGTTTTAGAATATGCAAAGCACACATAATGCCTCTTAACAAGGCACACAATGTTCCCATTTTTTCTTGGCCTGTTACCCTTACGAGGGATATTTCAATTTTACCGTGGGCCTGTGAAGGCATATACCATAGGTATTCTAGCCAAAATGTTTTATTGTATTGTTTGAATAGCAGCGGAGTAATGAGAGTGAAACAAACTGCCTCTACTTCTAGTGACTAAAGCGGCACAAAGCCTCAAACAAGCAGAATGCATCTCATTAATCACAAACCATAGCATCTACAGTCTATTCTGAGCATGGCAAAATAAGTGAACATTTTGAGCAACATTTTTTATTTACTTATTTTAAATATTTTATTGTGGACTTGTTATTGTGATAGTTTTTTTGGAATCGTTACTGCTTACATATTTATGTTTTAGGCAATATCTATCATTTCAAGGTAACTGCAGAGCTGTCAAGCGATTGTTGAGCGACACATCCAAAAATCTCTTTCCTTAATGCTCCCACTCCCAATGGAACCCATAACCTGTCTTGAATTGGGGGCGGGCAGCAACCTTGTCAGTGGTGGAAAGTAACTAAGTACATGAACTTAAGTAATTTTTATACCTAGGCTATTTGAAAATAGCCGATATACAAGCTCACAACGCGTCGCATTGCGACGCGTTGTGAGCTTGTAGATCTGCTATTTTCAAATATTTTAGTACTTAAATTTTGAATTCTGGACTTTTACTTTTACTTATTTCTATATTGCAGTATTGGTATTTTTGGGGCGGTGTAGCCGCCCCCTATAAGTGAGTTTTGGACACCGACCAAAAAATTTGTGTACCCCCTAACCCTTCCATTGTTAATGCAAATCGATTCTTTTTTCATATCAGCCAATCACATTACAGCTAGTGTCATCACCACTAACTGTAATGTGATTGGCTGACTTTGCAAATTCAGGACTGTGATTGGCTAGCGAAACACATGACACATGTGCAGCCCTATGAATAGCAGTATGGACTTTAAAAAAAGTCATTTATCCTTTTTTTAAAGTGAGTCATGTTGTGATGACCACACACCGCCCACTTCACACTGGGTGTGATTTTTTACTTACGTAAAACATTTGAGTACTTTTTCCACCACTGAACCTTGTTGATTGCCATGCCCTTGAGTTTTGCCTTGAATTGGGTGCAGGCAGCAACCGAAAGCCAAGACAGTAGTGAAGGGAATGCAAAATGAGGAACGTGTTAAAGGTTTGTGAGGTTACGGGCCAGGTGTGCCGTGGCATTCTGGAACAGTTGACAGGGTTTGAGAGAGAAAGGCGGGAGTTGCAATAATCACATTTACCTTCAACTAACCTTTTTTGTTTTTTACACAGGAATTATGCTATTAGATCTAACATATAGGGCGTTGCTATTTCCCTACACGGATACTGCCTGTTTCACAGCAACGGGACAGAGCCAGGCATTGTGGGGAGGAAGAGGAATAAAGCATGAAATATTGAAATAGCATGAAATATTGAACTTCAATTTATAATGGAAGTGAATGGTGGTCAGATCAGTCTTTTTTTTAAATAATAATATAAGATCAGTCTTAAACCTTACCTGACCACCATTCACTTCCATTATAAATTAAAGTACAATATTTCAAAACAAAACCGAGTCCAATAATGGCATGGCTTCATGTGGATCTCAGACTTCAATCCGAGTCCCATTGACTCTCACTATGAAAAGAGATTTAAAAAAAACTTAAAGTTAGATATTTCAAAAAGTATAGAACATATGTGAACAAAAATGAGTGGGATTCCGCTAGCCTAGTGACATACAAGTTGTGCACAAGAAATTGCACCCTTGACAGCTAGGCATCCTCCATCATAGCACTTTCATTCTAAACTGAAAGGGTCAAAAGTGCCGACTCCCCTGGTAAAGACAGCTTCATTTCTACTTAGTTCTACCTCACTCTCTAGCTGACCCTTCAAGTCAACAATAGACGTGTCACTGATCAAGGTCATCAGGCGTCTTAGTGACATGAGTTCTTCTTGCTTCATTTGTTCCCACGATTTCCACATTTGTTCACCTTGCTCTTTCCAGGCTTTGTCTTTATCATTCAGACTCCTGTGGTACTCCTCCGCTTGAATACGGAGTATCTTTTGAAGGTGGGTGATCTCTTCTTCCTTCTTCTCCAAAGCGTTCTGGAGTTGTAGGATGGTGTCATCCCTCTCCTGCAACTGGTTTGCTACAGTTTGCAGCTCTTCCTCTGTGGCTTTAAGCTTCTGCTCTGCAGAGAGTAATTTATCACGTTCCATAGAGCATATTTCCTTCCATTCATCCGTCTGTCGCGCCACAGTGCTATGCTTCTGCTCTGCAGAGAGGAACGTGTCCTCATCCTCCAGAAACACAAGAATATCCTCCGTAACAGAATTCATGGTGGCTTTGGGGGCTGACTGATGTTCCTTTAGCGCTGCGATGGAGGCGGACTGATGTTCCTGAAGCTTAGTCATGGAAGCTGCTGTGGTCTCCTGGTGTGGAAGGCCTATGGGACAGTCCTTCAGGTCAACAACAGCGCCATCACCGGGGATCAGTTGTCTTAGTGACGTGTGTTCTTTTTGCCTCATCTGTTCCCACGTTTTCCACAGGTCTTCCATTTGTTCATGTTGCTCTCTCCAGGCTTTCTCTTTCTCATTCAGACTCCTGTTGTACTCCCCCGTCTGAAGGCGGACTCTCTCTCCAAGGCTGGCAATCTCTTCCTCTTTCCTCTCCAGTGCCTTTCTGAGTTGTAGGATGGTCTCGTCCCTCGCCTGCAACTGATTTCTTGCAGTTTGAAGCTCTTCGTCCGATGCTTTAAGCTTCAGTTCTTCAAAGAGGATCTTTTCCACAGCCTCCAGATCCACCAGAAGGCCCCACGTGAGATCATGCATGGTTGCCTTGGGGGTTGACTGATGACTTTCTTGAAGGCTAGCGATCTTTTCTTCCTTCCCCATCATCTGTTGGAGTTCTATGATGGTCTCGTTCCTCATCTGCAACTGGTTTGTTATCGTTTTCAGCTCTTCTTCTGTGACTGTAAGTTTCTGCTCTTCAAAGAGGATCTTTTCTACAGCCTCCAGATGCACCAAAAGGGCCTGTGTAAGAGCATGCATGGTTGCTTTGGGGGTTGACTGATGACTTTCTTGAAGGCTGGCGATCTCTTCCTCCTTCCCCATCATCTGTTGAAGTTGTATGATGGTTTCATCCATCACCCGCAACTGGCTTGTTGCCGTTTTCAGCTCTTCCTCATGCAAGCTGCGCTGCTTGGCAGCCATGTCATTCCTTAAGTGCAATTGATCTTGTTCCATGAAGCATGTTTCCTTCCATTCTTTCTTCTGTTCCTCCTCCATGGGATTAATATTCTGCTTGACAGAGATTAACTTGTCGTCGGCCTCCAGAAGCACCAGAAGCTCCTCTGTAATTTCATTTGCGGTTGCTTTCGGGGCTGACTGATGTTTACCTTGAAGTCCGGTGATAGCTTCCTCCTTCTCCAATGTCTTCTGGAGTGCTAGGATTGTCTCATCCCCTACCAGCAACTGGTTTGCAGTTTTCAAAATTTCTGGGGCTTTATGCATCTGCTCTTCAAAGTTGAACTTCTCAACCAAAGCCTCCTTTTCTCCAAGCAGTGTATTTATCTCCTTATGCCAGCTGTTCTCTTTGGCAGCCGTCTCATTCCTGGAGTGCGACCGATCGCGTTCCATTAAGATATTGCATGTTTCCTTCCATTCATTGAGTTGATCAGCCAAAGCCTCCTTTTCTCTAAGCAGTTCCCTTCTCTCCTCATGCCAGCTGTGCTCCTTGGCAACTTTAAGATTCTGCTCTGCAGAGAGTATCTTTTCCAGAGCCTCTAGATCCACCAGAAGGTCCTCAAAGGTTCTCTCTTGAGGGCGGATAACCTGTCCCTCCTTCTTCTCCCGCATCTTTTGGAGTTGTAGGATGGTCTCATCCTTCGCTGGAAACTGGTTTGCTGCAGTTTTCAGCTCTTCCGTTGTGGCTTCATGGATTTCAGCTAAAGTCTTTTTTCCGAGCAGTTCCTTTCTCTCTTCATCATGCCAGCTGTGCACCCTGGCATCCATGTAATTCCTGAAGTGCAATTGATCATGTCCCATAAAAAGACACGTTTCGTCCCATTCATTCTTCTGTTCCTCCTCCATGGTTTTAAGCTTCTGCTGCTCTATAGAGGGGCACTTTTCATCATCCTCCAAATCCACCAGAATGTCCTCTGTAAGATAATCTATTTTTGCTTTTGGGGTTGATTGATGTTCCCGAAGCTTCCTGGTGAGGGAGGCCATTGTGGTGTACTGATGTAGAACTGCTTGCAGCATATCTTTCTCCTTATCCGTTGAGGCTGTGACCTCTGAGGTCTGTCTGTCAGGTTGTAGCATAATGTGTAAATATAAATAGGGTCTTGTAGTAAAAGCGTGAGAACAAGTCCGGCCGCTGCCAAGTCGACTTCTGAAGCCACCCTCACCCTACAGCACCTTAAAGGCATGACTTCTGGTCTGACGTCAACACAAAGCATTGCATAACAACCTGCGCAAATCGGTGAATTTGGCATTGTCTGAGATGAACACATTGGAAGAGGAAAACAAATTTTCAAAATTGGATTGGAATTTAGATTGGAATCTAAACTTGGATTTAGATGTGAAAATGTTCAAAAATAATGGATTCAAACCAGGGACCTTGTGTTTATAAAGCACTGACATATCTCTCATGCAGTCATGCTATAGAAGCATTGGAGATGTTAAGGATATTTGAATACTTAGCCTGTTTCAGATGTAGAGTTAAAAAGTTCCAAAAGCCAGATTTGAACCAACAACCTTATGTTTGGACTTCTTCAAGCCAGGAGAGTTGTTGTGCTATGTTGGAAAAACACCGATGCCCCAACATTAAGGATGTAGAAAAGGAAATCGTGAACTATATCAGTCTGGAAAGACTAACATATATAGTTAGGGGTAAGCAGAACGACTTTATCATCTTTGGGAGACATACATGAATGCTATGGAGAGTAGGGATGGGTATCGTTAGGATTTTTACGAGTCCGGTTCCGGTTCTGCTTATCGGATCCGGTTCCTAGCGGTTCCATATTTAGGTTCCAAAATGGTAAAAAAATAAGAGGACAAATGTTTATTTAATAGGGATGCACCAAATGGAAATTTCTTGGCCGAAACCGAATACCGAATACAAGAAACACTTGGCTGAAAACCAAATAGCCGAAAATTATTAATTAAAAAAATATATATATATACATTTTTTTTTAACATTTTTTGTACCATTGCTATCATGGCTATGCCTCTGTTGTAGAGCTACATGATTATGGCAAAACTTATCATAACTATAATGGGTTCATATTGAGATCAGTTATTTAACACATATTTATTTATTGTGTAGAATTATTTATTTACCATTGTGTAGTAATAAAATACAATATGCCTCAAAATATAATCCTGCCATACAGTTGAATTATTGGAAATTAAATAAATATGAATTCAAGAAGAAAAAAAAAGAATAGCTTAGCAAAAGGCATTATAATGTCTGCAGTTGCATTATTGCACATAGCCAAAATGCATTAATAGTATTAGGCCTGCCATTCCTTCCTTTTGGAGAAGTCACTTTCAGTTTCAGACAGACAGACAGACAGACAGACAGACAGACAGACAGACAGACAGACAGACAGACAGACAGACAGACAGACAGACAGACAGACAGACAGACAGACACACACACACACACACACACACACTCACTCACTCACTCACTCACTCACTCACTCACTCACTCACTCACTCACTCACTCACTCACTCACTCACTCACTCAGACAAACAAACAGAAGTGTTCACAGCTGGTGTTAATTATTTTTCTCTGCAAGCACTTAACTAGCGCTGGTTATTTTACTAATGTTACACCCTCTGACATGAGGATAAAGCCAGCCCAGCCAATAGGCAGAGTAGGCAATTGCCTAGGGCGCCATTAGGCTGGGGGGGCGCCCACCAAGCCAAGATTTAAGTTTTTTTTATTATAGAAAAATATACATATTTGGGCCTGATTCACTAAGTTGTTCGTAAATAGTGCCTAAATAAAGTGCGTATAAATCTCTTATGTATGTGTATGTATCGCCGGCCTTCCTCATTTTTGTCTGACAGTCAGAGGCGCGTTCACGTGGAGAATCATTTGCATTGCTCCATGTCCCATTTAAGACCATAAAAGGCAACTGGAAACTGACAGAATACATCACCACTCTTGGAGACAAAGCGAAGCGACACACCGCATGACAAATTGTAGATCAGTGCAAGCGAGTCCCTCACACGATTAAACGTTTATAAAGTAAATAGCCGACTCTCACGTGTAATGAAGAGAATAAGAAGTTTGTTTACAGTTTAACCTCACGACCAAAGTCTAATAAAACTTGGAATGGATATTATGCTGTTACGTCAACTTATTATATATTTACATGAACTTAAATAGTCTTTAATGCGTGTGTGCTGGCAGGGGTGATGGCCTCCATAAGATGAATCTGAGGGCGGAACACACACGTGTTGCATGATGAACTTAATTATATGTAAAAACGTCAGAGGCTTGACATGTTTGACATTTCAAATCCGTTTCAATATGCAAATAACTCAACCTGTATTGTTAGAAGGATGCATTACAGATAATTTAAGGAGTGCTGCATACATCCCTAGGTACAGTATGTGCAGAAACCGGTTTATAATTTTGTGGTACAGCTTAGTACATGACACGAACATGCGTGCAAAATGCAAATGTGTAGTGGAACGCAGTGAGCTGGGATTGAACCCGAGGCTCCCACTTGTCAGTCAGACATGTTACCAGTTATGCCAATAGGGCTGAGCCCAATTAGCAGGTCTGTTACACACCTTTTCTGGCTAATTTCACTGTGGGGGCTACACGACTATGCAGTCTTATGCAAACGTTAAAATGTATTATTAGATAGCATCTTATTTAGACAGATGCCAGGTCATTGTTGACCTGGCATCCTAAGTGTATGTATAGTTTCAATGTACATCATTTATTTATGTTTTGATATTATTATAATGTTTAGACTGATGATAGGCTATTGGTTTATCTATGATCCTAGATTACTGAGGCACTACACTATGCATTTGATGTATTACCTCGAGTTTGTCTTGCTTACTGTAAATCACGTCTGCTAAATGCCAAAATTGTAATATATATATATATATATATATATATATATATATATATATATATATATATATATATATATATATATATATATATATATATATATAGACATTTTTTTTATAATATTAAAAAAAATCTGTAATATATTATCAAACATCTAACAACAATATGAACTATAGTGTTAACAGAGTGACAATGACATATCACGAGTCATTGTGAAACAATTATGATTCATGGTCACACTATTTCAGTAATATAATTTATTTGATTATATCTTATTGTATTTATTTCATTTTATTTGAATGCAAGGTCATTAAAATGAGTCCATATTCAAACACATGTGTTGAATTAACTGTGGAAAAACTTGAAGAACAAGGCACTGGATTAAGTAAACTTGGCTGTTAGCCTGCTCCTGACCAGGCTAACTTCACAGCTAAATTGCCATGGTAACTAAAGTAGGATTGCTTCAATTCTCTTTTGAGGAATCGGGTCATGGCTAAACTTAGCCAGGGTGAACTGGCTAAACTAATCTTCAAGCTAATTCAGCTTTTGAGGAACCGATTCAGCCCTAATCCTGGCTAAATTAAGCCAGGATAGGTGTTAAAGCCAGGCTTAAGCTCTAATTCCCTTTTGAGGAACAGGCCCCTGGGTTCTATCTTGGAGGCAAACCTCTCCGGTAACAAACACGCCGAAAAAGTGAACAAAAAGGTCATCCAAACAACACGCTATTTGTGGAGAATTGATTGTCTAGTCAGTAAGAATACTCTGAAGACTCTTGCAGGGGCCCTCATACAAGGTCATTTTGATTATGCATGCACTTCATGGTATCACAACACCTCCAAGGCCTTAAAAACAAGGCTCCAAACATCCCAAAACAAACTTGGGTAGCACTTTACAATAATGACCCGTTATAAAGCATTTATAAACGTTTATAAGTAGTTTGTAGACTATTAACAAATCATTAACAACCTGTTTGTTGACATTCGTAAATGATTACTAAAACCTTTATAACTACAGTTACAAATCATTTGTAAAGTATTAGTAAGTAGTGAACTATTCATGAATAAGCCATTTATATACATCTGTAAAAGATTATTAAATCATTGTTACAAACGTGGGGTTAATGCACGTCCTGTCGCGCGGTTTCTCCCCCGCGCACGTCCCGTCGTGGCACCCCCACCCCCCCGGTCGCTCCCGTCGCGGCAAGAGCCATATGAAATCCGTTTTATTTTTTTCCCAAATTCTGTTTTTTCCATTTTAATATTTCTGAATTCTGTATATTGCTTTTTATGCTCATTTTTACCATAAAAAAAGTGTCTGGTAAGTGGAAATGAATAAATGTTCAAGATATAACAGTCCATACATGTCTCTGAAAGAAATCTACACAATTCCAAATCTTTAATATTTGCAAATTATATGCAAACATGGAACAGTATATAAGTACATTGAATAGCACCAATATAGGCTTGCTATTTTAATATAGCAAAATATAAATATAAAAACGGATATATAAATACTATGTTGTTATAGTCTCTCTCTCTCTCTCTCTCTCTCTCTCTCTCTCTCTCTCTCTCTCTCTCTCTCTCTCTCTCTCTCTCTCTCTCTATATATATATATATATATATATATATATATATATATAAAAATGTGCTATATAAAATAGCAAAATAGGCTTGCTATTTTCTGTTGCCCTGCAGCAGGCTTGAGTATATTTTTTGATGGCATTTTACACCACTAACAACATTAATCAGAGAATCACACGTCTTTGTCACAACTCGTGTTTTGTCTTTTTGTAGTTTTATTTTTAACCAACACAGTACAAAGTACTGGACACACAGATGACACACAGGTCATAGATGACACAGGTCATAAACCTGGAAATACAGGAAAATAAACATTGTATTACCATATATTCATAGCATATATGATTCACAATTAAACAGCAGGTAATGTAGCACAGTCTATCACAGTAGAACCGAAATAGCAGAAAATGACTACAATACCCATGAGGCATTCTGAACCATGAGCCAACAACGCGTCGCCCCAGCTACCATTAAGTTACAGTGTCCAAGTTACAATACACAAAATACACCAAAATAATACTTTTCAATGGACTACTTGGGTAGCACTGATCATATTAACCACAGTAAGGTTCATAAAGTTTGTTGATGAAACGTTTACATTGTTGATTAAGTCACGATGACGACGTTAGCATTAGCGTTAGCCGCATGCTAGCGGCAAACGTCCGTTAGCTTAGCATCACGCTAACGGCTCATATTAAGTTGGCTTGGCTAATAAACATTAATCCCAACTAACGCCAACACAGTAATGGATGTAAACATACACAGACATGCTTTGGACATTATTATCAGGTTGCATGTTGGTGGTATAGGGTTCGTTTGGTTTGGCCTCGTTTTCATAGACCTCGTTGCTTGTTTCTCTCGCGAAACCTGGCAACACGACGCATGCGCAGTCTGATCGGAGACCCAGGACTCCATCCACCCACCCACCGTCAGGTTACTAGAATTATAGTAGGATGTTAAGCAAATGATGCGTAAGACATTCGTAAAGAGTATGTAAACCATTTGTGGTGTTAGGGACCAAAAAAGTCACTACAACGTACTACCAATCAACTCTAAATTGCCTGAAACGTACTCCTAACAGGTTTTTGGGGGGACGATTTTGGCCTCCACACTTAGTGATTATTTCGGATTTAACTTTCGTTTCGGTGGTGACCAACTTTCGTTTCGGTAGTTTGATTACAAAATGTAAGTTGTGTAAAAAATAATCTGACTATACTAAGTTGTTATTTGTTTGTTTAAGTCAGGCTATACTCTACTCAGAGTCATAAGTTTACAAAATGTACTAAAGTACAGTGAACGTCTGTGCGGTTTGTCTTCATCACTGAAAATAACATACATGTAAACTGATGTCATGTGCAGTTGGGGTGAAGAAACACAACCATTTCACTCCTAATAATACCTATTTGATTTGACATCCTGACTTGCTGCTGTAGCTGAGGCTTGAACCTGTTACCTGCGGCTCACTAGTCAGTGACTCTATCCATTCACCTGCAGCTGTTTCCTTGGAATCTGCGGTTCTGAAACGTTTTGTTGTCAACCCCCCAAATTGACATGTATTTGGGCAGTGGACCCCAATGTGAAAAGATGTAGTGTCAGGGCCCCCCATGAAAAAGATTTATATTTATGCTGTAACACATTTTTTTTTAAAGTTATTTGTCTTGTTTGTTGTTCAAGTCAAAGCACCAGGAAGGCTGTACTTGTCAGCCATCTGTTAGCTCAATGGGTTGAGACGCAGTATTCATGATCCAGAGGCCATGAGTTCAAATCCCATTGATGTCTTTCCTATGATTCTTTCCTTTGCAGACTGGCTTCCAGAAGATCAACTGAAAACTACCAGGAAGGCTGTACTTGTCAGCCATCTGTTAACTCAATGGGTTGAGACGCAGTATACATGATCCAGAGGCCATGAGTTCAAATCCCACTGGTGTCTTTACTGTGATGCTTCCCTTTGCAGACTAACTTCTAGAAAAACAAGTTAAAACCACCAGAAAACCTGTAACTCTCAGCCAACAGCATAGCTCAACTGGTAGAGCGTCTGTCCAATAACATGACTTGACTTGACTTGACTTGAGTGGGTTCGATTCCCACTCGAGTCAAGTGTCCCCGGTAACTTGGGGCAACGGATAAATTGACTGATATCCTTAGCGATGCTTCCCTTTGCAGACCAAATTCTAGAAAAACAAGTTAAAACCACCAGGAAACCTGTAACTCTCAGCCAACAGCATAGCTCAACTGGTAGAGCGTCTGTCCAATAACATGACTTGACTTGACTTGAGTGGGTTCGATTCCCACTCGAGTCTTTAACTTGTTTTCTAGAAGTTAGTCTGCAAAGGGAAGCATCACTAAGGATATCAGTCAATTTATCCGTTGCCCCAAGTAACCGGGGACACTTGACTCGAGTGGGAATCGAACCCACTCAAGTCAAGTCAAGTCAAGTCATGTTATTGGACAGACGCTCTACCAGTTGAGCTATGCTGTTGGCTGAGAGTTACAGGTTTTCTGGTGGTTTTAACTTGTTTTTCTAGAAGTTAGTCTGCAAAGGGAAGCATCACTAAGGATATCAGTCAATTTATCCGTTGCCCCAAGTTACCGGGGACACTTGACTCGAGTGGGAATCGAACCCACTCAAGTCAAGTCAAGTCAAGTCATGTTATTGGACAGACGCTCTACCAGTTGAGCTATGCTGTTGGCTGAGAGTTACAGGTTTTCTGGTGGTTTTAACTTGTTTTTCTAGAAGTTAGTCTGCAAAGGGAAGCATCACAGTAAAGACACCAGTGGGATTTGAACTCATGGCCTCTGGATCATGTATACTGCGTCTCAACCCATTGAGTTAACAGATGGCTGACAAGTACAGCCTTCCTGGTAGTTTTCAGTTGATCTTCTGGAAGCCAGTCTGCAAAGGAAAGAATCATAGGAAAGACATCAATGGGATTTGAACTCATGGCCTCTGGATCTTGAATACTGCGTCTCAACCCATTGAGCTAACAGATGGCTGACAAGTACAGCCTTCCTGGTAGTTTTCAGTTGATCTTCTGGAAGCCAGTCTGCAAAGGAAAGAATCATAGGAAAGACATCAATGGGATTTGAACTCATGGCCTCTGGATCATGAATACTGCGTCTCAACCCATTGAGCTAACAGATGGCTGACAAGTACAGCCTTCCTGGTAGTTTTCACTTGGTCTTCTGGAAGCCAGTCTGCAAAGGAAAGACATCAATGGGATTTGAACTCATGGCCTCTGGATCATGTATACTGCGTCTCAACCCATTGAGCTAACAGTTGGATGACAAATATAGCCTTCCTGGTAGTTTTCAGTTGATCTTCTGGAAGCCAGTCTGCAAAGGAAAGAATCATAGGAAAGACATCAATGGGATTTGAACTCATGGCCTCTGGATCATGAATACTGCGTCTCAACCCATTGAGCTAACAGATGGCTGACAAGTACAGCCTTCCTGGTGCTTTGACTTGAACAACAAACAAGACAAATAACTTTAAAAAAATGTGTTACAGCATAAATATAAATCTTTTTCATGGGGGGCCCTGACACTACATCTTTTCACATTGGGGTCCACTGCCCAAATACATGTCAATTTGGGGGGTTGACAACAAAACGTTTCAGAACCGCAGATTCCAAGGAAACAGCTGCAGGTGAATGGATAGAGTCACTGACTAGTGAGCCGCAGGTAACAGGTTCAAGCCTCAGCTACAGCAGCAAGTCAGGATGTCAAATCAAATAGGTATTATTAGGAGTGAAATGGTTGTGTTTCTTCACCCCAACTGCACATGACATCAGTTTACATGTACGTTATTTTCAGTGATGAAGACAAACCGCACAGACGTTCACTGTACTTTAGTACATTTTGTAAACTTATGACTCTGAGTAGAGTATAGCCTGACTTAAACAAACAAATAACAACTTAGTATAGTCAGATTATTTTTTACACAACTTACATTTTGTAATCAAACTACCGAAACGAAAGTTGGTCACCACCGAAACGAAAGTTAAATCCGAAATAATCACTAAGTGTGGAGGCCTGTTAGGAGTACGTTTCAGGCAATTTAGAGTTGATTGGTAGTACGTTGTAGTGACTTTTTTGGTCCCTAACACCACAAATGGTTTACATACTCTTTATGAATGTCTTACGCATCATTTGCTTAACATGAATGATAATTCTAGTACTAATACTTTACAAATGATTTGTAACTGTAGTTATAAAGGTTTTAGTAATCATTTACGAATGTCAACAAACAGGTTGTTAATGATTTGTTAATAGTTTACAAACTACTTATAAACGTTTATAAATGCTTTATAACGGGTCATTATTGTAAAGTGCTACCAAAAAGTCACTACCAATCAACTTTAAATTGCCTGAAACGTACTCCTAACAGGTTTTTGGGGGAACATTTTTTTTTCCCATTTCGGTAGTGTCACTACCGAAACGGAAAAAAAATGACTAAGTCCAGAGCTCGATGAATGTTAGGGACCAAAAAAAAAGTCACTACCAATCAACTTTAAATTGCCTGAAACGTACTCCTAACAGGTTTTTGGGGGAACATTTTTTTTTTCGTTTCGGTAGTGACACCATTGTGTCACTACCGAAACGGAAAAAAAATTACTAAGTCCAGAGCTCGATGAATGTTAGGGACCAAAAAAAAAGTCACTACCAATCAACTTTAAATTGCCTGAAACGTACTCCTAACAGGTTTTTGGGGGAACACATTTTTTTTCGTTTCGGTAGTGACACCATTGTGTCACTACCGTAACGGAAAAAAAATGACTAAGTCCAGAGCTCGATGAATGTTAGGGACCAAAAAAAAAGTCACTACCAATCAGCTTTAAATTGCCTGAAACGTACTCCTAACAGGTTTTTGGGGGAACATTTTTTTTTTTTCGTTTCGGTAGTGTCACTACCGAAACGGAAAAAAAATTACTAAGTCCAGAGCTCGATGAATGTTAGGGACCAAAAAAAAAGTCACTACCAATCAACTTTAAATTGCCTGAAACGTACTCCTAACAGGTTTTTGGGGGAACATTTTTTTTTCCGTTTCGGTAGTGACACCATTGTTGCCAAAGTCGTTGTGATACAGGGATACACTTTTATCCCGCACTGTTCCAACAACTTCTGGCACCACATAGGTCACAACCCCCTTCTGCTCATCACACAGCACCACAACCGCTCTCATCAAAGTCACCGCTGCCATTCAGCCATTCTGCAGAGCCTCTCATGGCAACCTGCGCCACCTGCCGACCTTGCAGCTTCTTTCCTGGACTACTGCTTCGTCCCCCTTGAGGCAAGGTTCATGCATTGTTACATTCCTTTCTCATAAATCCACATAACTAATAGTGGTGCTGCTTAACACTTCACACACATGCCTTTCCTTTCACATCATCCCTCTTCAACATGTCACATTGTGTGGTTGATTCCTGGCTGCTCTTTCACTCCCATTCTGCAGGCCCCGTGTTGCCAATCTCTGGAACCTGATGACGTGCCAACTTCCTTACATCATGGACATCTGCTTCTTCCCCATTGAGGTTCATCTGTTCCATTCTTCCATGTGTCATTTATGCTTGCACTACATAATTGTCAAGGCCTACCACTTCACACAAAAGACGCTGCCTTTACAGTTACATACTCTATGCTGGCCATCCACATTGTGTCCTTCTTCCCGCCTTCTGTCTTTCTCCCATTCTGCAGGCTCTGCCATGAATGCCACCGATGGAAACTGCATCCCTCACAACATTCCTTCATGGGGAAGTACTCCTTCACAAATTAGGTACATCTGTTGCATTGTCACCTGTGCCATATCTCATTCACCTACATCACCGATGCAGACAATGCTTCTCACCACTTCACTAATACACCACTAGCTTACGTTTCACCTGTTCCCTGATGGACATGCCAGACTGCGTGCTTGACTCCTGCCTTCTCCTTCTCTCCCATTCCGCAGGCCCAGCCATGACAAGCTGTCGTCCTCAGCACGTTGCCACTGTCTGCAACACCTGCTCACTCCTACATCATTTTCTACAAATACAAAATCTTCATTCCCTTTCATGCAAATAAACTCCTCACTTCGTCACATGCAATTCCGTCTATGTCATTTATCTCACATTATTGCACTTCCTTTTCACATGTCATCACAACACATCTTTTCAAAATATCCATTCCTATGCAAGGCCCAGTAGCAAACAAAAAAGCACACAACCCCGCAAGCTATTCCGCCCTACGTACACACAACACTCACTCACACGATCAGGTGGCAATAAGGTGAGTCTGCAATGAGCCAATATTCACAACGCCTCTTTGCAAACAACAGAATCCCACGATCCACCTCCCTTAAAGGAGCATACATCCCATCTTAATGCCCACTCTGTGCTGCAGCGACACAAACACAAAGACAGACACACGTAGGCACCAGCGAACGCAAAGCCCCGCGCAGCTCTAGTAAATGGATAAAGTGGTTAAAATGTTTATGATGCTACCTTAACTACTTTAGCTGGGAACCCCCTGAAATCCCCCCAAGGACCCCTGGGGGTCCCCGGACCCCACTTTGAGACAGGCTAAGAGCTTGTAGCTGCGTTAGCATTTGGAACCGTATCCATCACACTGTCAGAGCTGGTGTGTGGACTTCACGTCTGATAAACCATTACAATACCAGTGGTCCTCAAACTTTTACGTTTCAAGGACCACCATAACGGGTCTATTTGGTTCCATTTGTACACTAAAGAGTTACAGACCTGTAATGGTCCATTTGGTCATCAACAATTATAATGATAATGAAGGATCCCAACCCTACACAATGAATATAAAGAATAAAACAAACCATGTAAGGGTAAATACAACATTATGAACATAAAGATAAAATAAACCACATAAGGGGAAATACAACACTATGAACAAAGGATTAAACAAACCATGTAAGGGTAAATACAACACAATGAACATAAAGAATAAAACATAAAATCATAAAGGGTAAATACAACACTATGAACATAAATAAAACAGACAATATAAAATGGTTAATACAACACCATGAGTAGGGCACTGCAGGGAATTGAACCCCATCCCGGTAAACCAGGAGAACCACACCAGAGCCTTTGTTTTTATGTTGTTATTTACAAATCATGGTAACATTCACTCATTTACATTTCAACAGTAAAGTCACTTCACAATTTTCAATGTAGATATTCATCTATACTCTTTGTCCAGAGTGACTCACAATAAAAAAGGTAAACACATACATAGAATACAATCACATTCAAATACAGTAAATGGAAGTTAAAACAAAACATACATTACAACTGAAATATTTTTTGTGCAAATATTACATAATTTCCAATGATATTATCCATATGCAAGACTAATGCTATTATGTAATTTTGACAAGCCTATGAAGTCATGACGACCAAGAAGAAAACAGGAAAACAACCCAAAATACATGTCAATAATTAACATTACAATAAAAAAGGAGACAAACTAAAACAAAATACAGATAAGATACAATAAACTAACAGATATTCAAATTAATATTTGCACAAAAAAAACTCTTGCTGACCTCCCTCATCTATCCCGTCACAGTTCATCCATTTACCAATTTAGTTTATCCACTTAACAAGGTTGCCATGTTAAAGGACAAGTCCGGACTAGAATAACAGACTTTTGTCCTACTTTTATTGATCCCAAATGACTGGCCATGGAAAATTCATGAACAGGCCATAAATAGGTAGCCATGTTTTCACTCCACACAAACTTCGAGGAAAACTCCTTAGACAGAGATTAAGAAAATATATTTGCATTTTATTTGTTCATGCTCATAAAGCGCTCCAAGAGCTAAGTGAAAAGTGCAGCAGCAAACTTTTGGGTCAAAGGACCATCGTCAGTGCCTCGCCTACTGACCGCCGTGAATAATGAAGCTTTACCCGCAAATGACAACACATAAATCCACATCACATACAGCGCCTATGGTCATATGTGATGTGGACTGACGTGATGAAGACTTACCTGCACATGACTGAAGTGACATGAAATGATAAGACGAGACGCAAATCAAATTACGCAAAATGAAACGAGACATAAATCCACATCACATACTACACTACACTAGACATACACTATGGTCATTATGTGATGTGGACTGACGTAATGAAGCTTTAACCGCAAATGATTAGATCTGATGATATAGCACTGACGATGGTCCTATGACCTAAATGTTTGCTGCTGCACTTTTCACTTTGATCCCTTGGAGCACTTTATGATCATGAAACGAATAAAATAAAAATAGATTTTCTTAATCTCCGTCTATAAATCTTCCTCTTTTTCCTTTTAGTTTCCTACATTTTTTTTAAATAAAACATTTACAGAAATAAAAAGTTCTCATATTTCAAAAGAACCTCATACATTTAAGGCAACAAATGGACCCTGGTCCACTGTTTCCCAAGTTATGGGTCGGGACTCAATAATGGGTCGTGGACACATTTTCTTGGGTCATGAGTAAATAACCCCCTCCCCCGAACCTGTTAATAAAGTATTCAATCAAAGCTTCCAGCAGGTGATTGGCCTGTGGATTACGGTTCATTGAACATTGTAATGTATTAAATACATTTGAAAATGACATTGGTTTGTTCTGAATAGAGCAGATATGACATATTGGAATATTGTTGATGTCCAAAAAACATTATACAATGTGAAAATAGCCGATCTACAAGATCAATGTCACAAAAATAAAGAAAAACATTCAAAATAATGTAATTTAGGAAAATGCTAAATAAGAAATTCCATAAAGAAAAGAAAATAATGAAAATCTACAAGAGTGAAGATCTACAAGCTCAAACTAATTTAATAAAGTAAATTAAAAAAGAAGCAATTCCATAAAGTAGGGGAATCATTTGTTTAACATACAACTTACATTTAGTTGAAATTTAAACCAGTGGTTCTCCTCCTAAATATTTGGCAAAAACATTAAGATTTAATATAAAAAAGTTATACTAAATAAATAATTTATACTAAGTTAGTACCAATGGATTGATTGGTCTTTAAAGCATGATCTGAAAAGGCCCACCCATCTGTCCACTTAACACGGCTGCCATGTTAAGTGGTCAGATCCAGAATAAGGTTGAGAACCACTGATTTACACATTTCAAAGATCTACAACTACAGCAGATGAAAACATAACCCTATGGATTAACACTCTGTACATGAACATTTAATTAAAGATCTACAACTACGGCAGATGAAAACCTAACCCTATGGATTAAGTACATGAGCAACATGTAATTAAGTTTCACAATTAAGATTGACATTTTTAGAGGAACTTTATTTTATTTAACACTTTTTAAAGCTCTGTGGACATTGTTTTACTTTGTTTTAATAAAAACCTGATAATGCTTTTAATCGGGTAAATGACATATAGATCATATTTGTTATCAAAAAACAAAAATGTCCACAAAACTTACAAGTGTGAAATAAAATCTTGACTCCTCCAACCAATTTTATATTTTTAAAATTTGTAATGATGTAATCATTTACAGACCATAAATGGGTAGCTATGTTAACATCTTTATACAAAAGGAAAACCGGTTGAAGAAAAGACTCACTCCACAAAAACCTTAAGAAAAACACCTTAGACAGAGACTAAAAAAATATGTTAGTGTTTTATTTGTTCATGCTCATGAAGAGCTCCAAGTGCTAAAAGTGAAAAGTGCAGCAGCAAACGTTTGGGTCAAAGGACCATCGTCAGTGCCTCGCCTATTGACCGGCATGAATAATGAAGCTTTACCCACAAATGACAACACAGAAATCCACATCACATACTACACTACACTACATTACGGTCATTATGTGATGTGGACTGACGTGATGAAGCTTTAATTGCACTGACGATGGTCCTACGACCTAAATGTGTGTCGCTGCACTTTTCACTTTGAGCACTTGGAGCACTTTATGAACATAGAAAAAATAAAATAAAAATATTTGTTCTTAGTCTCTGTCTGAGGAGTTTTCCTTAAGGTTTTTATGGAGTGAGTCTTTATTTCTGCCAGTTTTAATTTGTTTTTGAGATCAGTCAGTGAATATTCCTCTTTCCTTTTAGCATCCTACATTTGTTTTACATGAATAAAATACAATATTTAGAGTAGTAAAACGTTCTTATGTTTCAAAAGAACCCGATACATTTAAAAACAAAAATCAAAGAAATTCAATTTAAAATATTAAAATAAGAGTAATGAAAATAGCAGATCTACAAGCCGAGCTTGTAGATCTGCTATTCTCACTAGGTCCCAGGGAGACATCACATTTCTCTTTTGGGTCTCGAGCTAAAACGTTATGAAAATCTTTACACTGAAATGTTTACATTCCAGTGTGTTTTTTCCATTGCTTGTTTATTGATAATTTCAGATCCAGATTCAAACAGTGACTATTTTTTCTGGGGTCAAATAGTAAAATGAAAATGAATTAAAAGCACATATAAGAAGCAAGCAAAATAGAACATGTGCTATTTCGTGAAAACAACAAATCTAAGCAATAAATTAGAAACAAAACAAAAAAAAGAGGTTGTGAAAATAGATTTACATGCTCGTTGTGAGCTTGCAAATCTATTATCTTCACTAGTTTGGGTCCTGAGCTAAAAGGTTTGGGAACCTCTGCAGTGGCACAATGCCTGGTAGCTGTTAAATATAGAGCTTACACATTTTGAATGACATCAGTTATGACTGTAATGTTTAGAATACAATCACACAGTTATGACTAATGTTTATTTTATTTTCCAGAAGTAATACAGTCTACAGTGACTGAACTGCCTCTTACACAGTGTCACAGTGGCTGCTAGCTGATGCCTATGAGTTCAATTCAAAGTTTCAATTTAAATGGTGCATTTATCTATAGTACCTTTAACCAAAGCACTTTGTAATGTGCATTACATTCACCAACATACTTAGCAGGGGGAGATATAGAGAGATGAGGGATGAAGAGACAGAGAGAGGGATAGATAGAGAGACTCGTATAATTTACATCATTTGTGAACGATTGACATAAATCATACGAGGCGCATATGACGCAATGGCAGCAGCATTCTTTGTTTCATGTTCTCTGCATCAGTCTCAGTCCAGCATCAGTCCATTTTCTTCATTATTCTCCGGCCAAATGACGAGCATTGTACGCAAACAACGTGAAACGAAGTCCACATCACATACTGGTCATATGGTTGTATGTATCGTTTATATTATTATATTATTATTATTATCATTATTATGTGATGTGGATTGACGTGATGAAGCTTTACTCGCAAATGACGGCACAAATAACGAGTAACTATACGTGATGCACATGCCGACATCCGTCAAACACCTTCACATCACATACTGGTCATATGCGATGTGGATTGGCGTGATTAAGCTTTACCGCAAATGACGCAACGCAAAATCAATTGTGCCAATATTTGTCAGCAATACAGCAACAGCATGAATGACATTAGTACACAACACTATGAATGACATTAGTACACAATATACAACACTATGAATGACATTAATACACAACATACAACACAAGCAACAGGAATAACCAAAGTCATTAAATGCATATGATATGAATGATGGCCCTACATCTCTCCCTGTTCTGACCTACTGTAAACAACGGCGTGTACCTCGCCTAAAAGAAAAAATTGCCGACCGATGTGAATGACGAGCTATCCGCAAATGTCGTGAAATAATCACAAAATCACATAAATCCACATCACATATAACCCTAACCCTACGACCAGTAATGTGATGTTATTATTATTATTATTATTATTATTATTATTATTATTATTATGTGATGTGGATTGACGTGATGAAGCTTTACTCGCAAATAGCCTGAAACGGTACAACGGCAATACAATTACGCGAAACGACACACGACGTAAAGGACGACATGCATCACATACCTCCACATATGTTCATATGTGACGTGGACTAACGTGATGATGTTTTACCCGCATATGTTGTGAAATGACACAACACAAGACATACATCACATCAATGCACATCACATACGGCCCCCGTGTACGGTCATATGTGATGTGGGCTGACGTGATGAAGACTTACCTGCATATGACGGAAGCGACGTGAAATCAAATGTAATTTTTACCCGCATGTGTTGTGAAATGACAACACATACATCACATCAATCCACATCACATACTACACTACACTACACCATGGACTTATGTGATGTGGGCTGACGTGATGAAGACTTACCTGCACGGATATGACGTGAAATCCTGAGACGCGACGCAAATCAAATTACTTAACGCAAATGACGCGAAATGCTACGAGACATAATCACACAAACGCTGGCCGTGACCCAATAATAAAAAAAAAAGGTCCAGTCCCTTACATATTCTTCACGAATGACGGGCATTGAACGCAAACGACGCAAACCGCTGGCCCGCCACCCGTTAAATGACGCAACGCAAGCGGCGCTGATAGTGCAAATTTTACAGTTAAAGCTAAAAAAATGTTTAGTTGATACTATGACAGGGCAAAAAAAAAGCTATATTTTTAACTTTATCAAAAATAGATAAAGCACAAATAGGTTTAACTATGTGAGTTTGCCATGTGACCAAGAGCCACATATACTATACCCTGTCACTATATTATACAACCTAGTATACATATACTGTACCCTGTCACTATATTATACAACCTAGTATACATATACTATACCCTGTCACTATATTATACAACCTAGTATACATCTACTGTACCCTGTCACTATATTATACAGCTTAGCGTAGGCCTACATATACTGTACCCTGTCATTACATAAACAGCCTGGATACGTATACTGTCAGTACTACGAATAGAACCAAATGGACCAGTGACAGGTCCATTTGGTTCCATTTGTAAAAAACTCAAAGACACACTAGAAGGAAAAAAAGTTATAACTTTATTCAAGCAAATAATGAAGAGAAAAGAGGGGAAGTTAAAGTATGGAGGCCAGGCAGAAACCTTGTATGTCCAAAATTGTTACTTTTTAAAATGGACACAAAATAACCTGTGTTCCAATGGATCCAATATAATTATCATGATCTTTGCGTTGTGAGCTTGTAGATCGGCTGTTTGTACTGCTTTAGTATGTGACACTGTCACACGGTATGACCAAGTAAAGAAATGTCTTTACGACATTTTTTTAAATATATATATAAATATATATATATATATATATATATATGGTTTCTGCCCGACAACCAATGATAGACCGTGTCACTACTATCACTTACCTTGAACAGCAGCCACGACTCAAACAGCAGATGAAATTAAAAAAACACTAAGAAAGAAGCAAATGACACCACGGACATCATTTGCTTTCTCTTTTAGTTTGCACAGACCTACAGCATAGATGACTGTTAACACAGTGTTAATGGGGCTACATGCTACCATAATGATACCAGACATAAATCACATAGCTCCACATCACATACATTTGTACACACAAACCACTAGTGAAGAACTAGTGCAATAGACAGGCAAGAAGAAAGAAATGTGTTTGTGAAAAGAAAGATAGACAAAAATAAAAAATCGATCAAATAACTCAGACACAAAAGTAAATAAAAACAAATAATCTTGTTATTGCTTTATTAAAGCAAAGAATAGAGAAAAAGAGGAGAAGTTACGACCACATATGGTCATATGTGATGTGGACCGATGTGATCAAAGTTTTGGGCGCAAATGACGTGAAACAATAAATAAAATCACAATAATCCACATCACAGAAAGGCACATGGTCCTATGTGATGTGGACCGACGTGATGAAGCTTTACCCACAAATGACGCGATGCAAATGACGTGAAACGATAGACGACGCAAATTACCATATACATGGTATGGTAGCATGTAGCCCCCTTAACAAGCAGCAGCTGCAATCAAAAGGTTCCTACCTTCCTGCCATCTTCACTTACGGACGTCTACTTCTTGTCATCTTCGTGTTCTGTAAAGACACAAAAAAGAAAACAAAAACGTTGAGTTGAGCAGGCCTTACAGGGTGACATTTTGGAAGCCAAGATGGTCTGTAGAGCCATAAGCTGGTCACTGACAGGGCTGTGCCACCATTATGGCATTTTACTTGAGTAATTGTCACAAATAATTGCGATTAAGGATTTAATTGTATTGTACATGAACATTGAACATGTTTGAAAATAAATGAACATTTTTGTAACCAGAAGAGTGGGCACCCGGGAAAAGTGGGCACTTCAATGTGTAATTGGCCATTTCTATTCCTCAAAGTAAGTAATTAAGTAACTTAAAGGAGTAGTTCACCCACAAAATGACTTGTTTTCTATCAATTGCACACGCCATGAAGCCTTAATTCATGGATTTGTTTTTGTCGCATTCCTATGCCAATAATTAGATTCCCGTCTCCTACCGGCTAATGTATCCGGTAGGAGACACAAAGTAAATTATTTGTGTCTCCTACCGGAAATACACCCGGTCATCAAATGATTGGCTTAGTAATGAGACAAAAACTAAATCATGAATTCAAGGCTTCATGGGGTGTGCAATTTATAGAAAATAAGTGATTTTTTGGGTGAACTACTCCTTTAAGTACATGCTTTGAAGATGCTTGACTGGCCTACAGCCACTGTGGGCATAAAACAATACGTTTTAGGTCTGATAATGATGTACCCACCCGTACATGTTCACATCATGTATACTTTACATTACTTAAAAAGGGATAGTTCACCCAAAAACATACGTTTTTTTTCGATTAGTCACCCCACGGAGCCTTGAATTATGGACCGGTAGGCACAAAGGAGACTCTTTGTGTCTCCTACCGGAACCGCTGCCGGTCATCAAATTATTGGTTTAGGAATGAGACAAAAACAAAAACATATTCATGAATTCATGTCTCCATGGGGTGACTAATCCATAGGAAAAAGTGTTTTAAACCGTTGGTTCTCAAAGTGGGGTCCGGGGACCCCCAGGGGTACTTGAGGGGGTTCCAGGGGGTCCCCAGCTAAATGATGGACAGGAACCAAATGGACCCTTATGGGTCTGTAACTCAGAGAGTGTACAAATGGAACCAAATGGACCCTAACGGGTCCATTTGGTTCCATTTGTACACTCTCAGAGTTAAATTGACATTGGTTTTACAATGTGAATTGGGGTCCCAGAGGTATAAATGCCACTAGATGGGGGTCCGTAGCCTAATGCATGTCAAACTGGGGGGTCCTTGAAATGAAAATGGTTGAGAATCACTGCTAGAGAGCCGTAAAAACCTTCTCTTATTGGGGTCCCTGGCTTATCTTTTCAAATGGGGGTCCGCGGGGTAATAAGTGTCAATTAGGGGGTCCTTGACATGAAAAAGTTTGAGAACCACTGTTTTAAACTATCCCTTTAAGACAGGGGTCTTCAACGTTTTCAGGCCAAGGTCCCCCTAGCTGAGAGAGAGATGAAGCAGGGACCCCCTCTATATTGTATAAAATTGTGTTTGGGATAAACTTTTGCTGCTCTTTTTTCCCTCTACACCTATAACTCTTTGCTAAAAAATAGCCGATCTACAAGCTCACTACGCCTTGCAGCGCGAGGCGTTGTGAGCTTGTAGATCTGCTATTTTTGGCTTAAGTTCTCCTCAGCAAAGGGATGCTAGGGTTCAAGTGGTTAATGTAAAAAAAGATTTGGCGGACCCCCTGTAGTAACTCTGGGTCCCGGACCCCCTGTTGAAGACCCCTGCTTTAAGAACATTTTGCAAATTCTTCATTTGCTTTACATTTTGGGAGAAACATTGCCAATTTAGCAAAGAGGTGCCGTCTATTCCTGTATCAAACACCATGTTCAAGTAAAGTCTACAATGCTTATCATTTCATCAAGTTTCAGAAACAACTAAAGACAGTGGCTCTCAAATGTTTTCATATCAAGGACCCCCACATGAATATTAATTTGGCCAAGGATTGGGCCTCTTCCTTACTTCCTTCACATTACCACGTTACCAATGATACAAATGAAGGCTCTGTTCTATTTAGTGTAGCACAGTGGTTCTCAAAGGACACCCATAACTCTGAGTGTACAAATGGAACCAAATGGACTGTAATTTGTTTCCATCTGTACACTCAAGAGTTACACACCCGTAAGGGTCCATTTGGAACAGAGCCTTCATTAGCATCATTGGTAACACCTGTGAAGGGAAATGAGGAAGAGGCCCGATTTATTTCCAATATGGCCGCTGATTCCAAAACTCCAGTTTGTGCCTCCTACCTCCAGCATGGTTGTGTGTTACAGTGAAATTGGTGACCTTCAGAAAACATGCGACCATCTCGTGGACTTCACAAAAACATCACCACGTCCAAATGTAAATAACAACCGTTTGTTTATGAACAGAGCAACTCTGTTCATGAACTAACAGCAGTGATTTACTTTGGATGTTTGACATGTGATGGACACGATGGACACATCTTTTGCCAGGTCACCAATTTCTCCATAACACTGGAGGAGGCAGAATGTTGAGGGTTGGGATTCGGCTTGAAAATAAAACCACAGACGTCTTGGTTCAGCTCTCAGCCGCTAGACCAGTGGCTCTCAAAGTGATGTCTGATACCAGTCATCAGTTACCATGAGTATAAACCCTAGGGTTTATACTAGACCGGTCACAATTATTACGCAATAGCCTAATTGCAATTATTTGAATTTGCAATTATGTTTTGCATAATCGTCATAATCATTACCATGTTAATAATGTTCATATATTTTCAAACATTTTGTGGAAATAGCAGATCTACCAGCTCAAAACGTGTTGCGATGCGACACGTTCTGAGCTTGTAGATTGGCTATTTCCACTCTGCTAATCCCACTATGAATGTATTTGTTGTAATTAAATGATGTATATTATGTGTCATATCTACCTTGTGCAACTTTTGTTTACGAAGCCCTAAAAGCCAAAAATAAATTACATTTGTATTCATAATGTTCCCATGCTCAACGTCAAACACAATTAAATCTTTGATCGCAATCAATCATGTGACAATGAATCGTCAACTTCCATTTTGTAATGGTGACACAGCCCTAGTTTATAATGGCCAGCAGTGGTGGAAGAAAATACTGATTTGTTTTTACTTAAGTAAAAGCATCACTACTGCAATGTAGAAATACTCTGTTACAAGTTAAAGTCCAGAATTCAAAATTCACTTGAGTAAAAGTACAAAGGTACAGGTATCAAAATGTACTTGAAGTACCAAAAATAAAAAGTACTCATTATGTAGAATATCCCGTTTCAAAAGTTTTCAAAATATATTAAAATCTTTTAAAAATAGCCGATCTACAAGCTCACAATGCGTCGCATCGCATTGTGAGCTTGTAGATCGGCTAATTTCAAATGGCCAAAATGTATATAGGGCTGAAGTGGTTAATAATTGTTTTTCTTAATTATAGTAAAAATCTACAAAGTAACTAAAATAAAGTTTTCAAATAAATGTAGTGAAGTAATAAGTACAATATTTGGATCCGAGATGTAGTGGAGTAAAAGTAAAAGTATTGAAATTTGGAAATACTCAAGGAAAGTACAAATCCCTTGAAATTGCACTTAATACAGTACTCAAGTAAATGCACCTAGTTACTTTCCACCACTGCTGGCCAGGTGTGATCCAGGTACGTACCGTGTGGGGCCTCCCGCCGCGTAGTTGAAGATAGCTGGTATTAATAGAGCCGCGTAGGTTGTATGGCACCACGTCCCGAGCACCGTACGCCTTGTAACTCAAACAGAGAACGTTCGTTGGCACCGTTATACGTTTCAGCTCTCAGGGCTCGTTGCTGCGTTGTCGAGGTTCCATCTTCCTGCCCCTTGTCCTGAGTTACAGACACTCTATTACCAGCTATCTCCTGATGACTCCATCCATCCTTTGAACCTTCCCTGAAGCATTCATACAGCGAGTCAAACGCTGAGTCATAGCTAGAAGCCATGACTCAGCGTTTTCAACTCACTGTATGAAGTAGATTTAGTCCACTCTGCAGAAGGTCACCACATGATTAACCTGCAAGACACAGATATACACCAATATTACATTTAATATATTTTATAATAATAAAAACAATAATAGAAAATCGAGTTTTTAAGTAGGCTATAGACTCCGGGCATAGCGACGTAACATGGTCGCCACGCCCTTAAATCGTGCCACTTCCGCCGCCATCTTGAGGGAGTAGATTGACAGCTGCCACAAGTGTAGAGTGTAGTGTAGTCTGTAGTCCTGTGTTTGTTGTCCAGCAAGTAGACGGTGTACATTATTATCTATCTCTAACTTGTCTGTTGCTCTAATTTAGCAATGGTACGACAGTGCTGCATTATCGGATGCAATGCCAAGGTTTCAGACGTTAAATTAAAAAAGTTAAATTGCACACATTTCCAACCTGGAGGAAAAGCTGTTGGAGCTCAGATGTCGGAGATATCAAAGAAACGGCTTGGCATGGGTATCTTAAATACAAATGGGTATCTTACATACAATGAGATTGAGCTAACAGCTAAATTGTGTTTCTCTATGTGTCCAGTCTGAGAAACGTAGTCTAACGTGGGTCTAACGTGGGTGGCTCACGGTCACGGTGGCTGAGTAAACAGCTGTCTGTCTGTCAGCAAGTGTTCAGACGTCGGAGATATCAAATAAATGTAGTATGGCTTGGGTGTCAGCTGACGAAATAACATAACCTTCAACAACATTCCCAAACACATATAAGCTCAAACGAGCATGACAGCACACAATCAAACATATAAACATCTGTTGGAGGCGAGGTTAGGATCAGCATCAGCGTTGCCATGTCGGCTTATTATAAGCGACTTTGGGCTTCTTTTTATGTGAAGTTGCTTGTAAAATTAGTAGTTTTGTATGGCTTATTTATAAAGTGTACTTGCTTATTTAGGCTTATTTAGGTGCTTGCTTATTTAGGCTTTTTTTTTAAAACAAAAAAAAATAAACCAGTGGTTCTCAAATCTTTTCATGAAAATGTTTTGTGCCAGGGAGCATTTGTGTTGTTAGAATGTTTTAAAAAATATTCCAAATGTTCTTTATTTTATTGCAAGAGTTTTTTTAATAACCTATGTACAAGCTCACGTGAGCTTGTAGATCGGCTATTTTCAAGTAGTCGATGTATCTAAGCCACTTCTTTTGGGCTTGTTTTCATAGACCTGGTTGCTTATTTCTCTCGCAAAATATGGCAACACTGATCGCAGGTAGCGTGCCTTTGCGTCTGCATTCAGCTTCTCTCTGTATGGTAACTCTCTGTCACGCATTGCCAGGTCCATCTTCTGTCCTTTACCAATAAATTCGCTGTAGTTCAGGACACGTCGTGACTCGTGGGTAACTGTCAATGTTGTTGATACTAGCTGTTATGGAGCTCCCTTAATATGGCCACCGTAACTACTTCAGCCTAAGCCTGGCCACGCCTTTTGCCCGGAGTCTATAGTGCAGGGGTGATGCAACTTTGATGATGTAGACTAGAGGGCCACTATATTTCCACACTCACTCCAGAGGGACACATTGCATACTGTTACTGTCGGACAGAAAAAAAAATAGCTGATCTACAAGCTCAGAGCTTGTAGATCTGCTATTTTTGCTATTTCGGAATCCTTAATTATTTTTTGGTATTTTTTAATTGGAATCCTGAAACGTATATTTTTGTATTTAATTTCAAATACATTTAGTTATACTTAAGTTAACTTTATGAACTTAAATACAAATACATTGGACAGTCATTAAACTAATAATATCAGACTGAAGTAATTAAAGCGGGTCATGATTGCATGTTTGGAATTGGAACAGCTGAAATCAATAATATATCACTATTAACCTGCGGCCGCACTAAGTGAAGGTGAGGGCCGCATGTGGCCCCCGGGCCGCCAGTTGCCCATGTATGCTATAGTGTTAACCCTTTAAGACCGGGAACGCATCAGTGTAACCACTTTAACCATTATCTTACACTTTGGCTATTCAAAAATAGCAGATCTACAAGCTCATAGCGAGGCACCGAGTGCCACGCTATGAGCTTGTAGATCTGCTTTTTTTTTTTAAATCGTGAAAATGTGCATATTTATTTTATTCAAATCTTTGCTTCTGGGGGGTCCCTGGAACAACATTTTGAGATGGGGTCCGCGGCCAAATACATATCATTTTGGGTGGTCCTTGTCCTTGACATGAAAAAGTTTGATTATAGCAACATAAGTTCTTTTCAAAAAACTGTTATGATTTAGAAGACATTTGTAGAATCCCCCCAGAAGCAAATATTAGAGTTAAAAATGTAAATCTTTAAAACATATTTTGAAAAATGTGCAAAAATGTTCATGATTTTTTTTTTAAATAGCAGATCTACAAGCTTGTAGATCTGCTATTTTTTGAATGGCCCAAAGCATAAGATAATGGTTAAAGTGGTTCAACCTCTCGTCCTACTTTATCATACTACAGCGTCGCATAAAAGCATCCACAGTAGCAGATCTACAATCTTGAAACGCACAAAACACGGTTTGAGCTTGTAGATCTGCTACTTTTGCCATTTTTGAATCCTGAAAAGTAACGGTTTTGAACATTCTGAGGTTTCCTGCCGATAAAGACTATATTATAGTTTCATTTTAGCATTGGATCAAGACTCAGATTTCTTCTTATCGATATTTAGTTTAGATTACTTATTCTCCTGCCTGAGTGTTATGTTATGTTACAACTTAGCTCCGTTATCTATCCTATCCTTAGGCTTTTACATTTGTTTTGTTCTAGATATTTTATGACAAGTATGAAATGTGAAAAGTGCTGCACAAATAAAACATTATTATTATTATGATCTCATCTATGACATTCTTGAACTCTCCAAAATGGTGTTTGTAGTTAGTTCCATGTTAAAGTCTCAAACATCTCCATAAATGTATCAATTCTAAATATAAAGTGTTTATCTCAAAGGCACAGATGTTATCCCACCATACGGACCCTTTATGTTCAGTAATATTCCGTATTATTCAATGAATAAATGTTTCAATCTGGTCCGTCTGATCACTGTAGCTGTTGCAGCAGGTGAACGCCGGTATTACACCCCATGTAATCCAGGAAATACAATGACGTTCATCCACATACGGGATTAAAACACTTCTTTATTAAACTATACTTAATATTAACTGAACACTAACAGCCCGTGTGTAAGGATAACATCTGTGGCTTTCAGATAATGACTTTATATTTACAATGCATACATAAATGTAGACGCACGAGCCTTAAACACAGAACCACAAAATATTTGGTAAAGTGTGGGTGTTGCAGCAGGTGAACGCATGTATTACACTCCATGTAAATGTGGAAATAGCACTGCGTTCCGACACACGGGATTGAAACGCGTCTTTATTCAACCTTACGTAATATTACGGAACACAACAGACCCGTATGGACGAGTTACATCCGTGTCTTTGTTTAAACACTTTATGTGTTGGATTGGGTTCATTTATGGGGATTTATGAGCCGTTAAAAACTACTAACAAACATCAGACTCGATCACCATAGATAAAATCCCTGACCGTCTTCGAAGGCTAAAATAGATTATAAACGCACATTAATGTATATATGGCGGGTTTAGATCTACAAACCTCACATTGAGTGTGGTTTAACGTTTAAACTTTAGGTGACAATTTAGTTGTGATCATTTGGAACAAATATGTATGTTTGATGCTATATCCTTGAATCAAGACTATAATAGATGAATTAATCGATTTAGACATTTGCATATTATATCTATGAAGTAAAAGTCAAGACTCGATAAAAATGACTAGTTTGATGCATTTTCTCCCTCGGTTATAAAACACAATATTTCTTATAGGACCTAGGCCTATTTGTCCATGTTTGGTGTCGTAATAATTCAGAGTCCTACAACACCTCGAATGCTTAAATAATAATTGTGTTAAATATTAGTGGATAAAAACGTGTCATGTTGATATAAATCAAACATTAGTTACCTTCTACACAGTGGCACAGCTCACACCAAACTTTTCGAATCAAGCAGGCGTCGCGCGCCTGTGGTCCAATCTAAACCCGTATTCACATCCGGTCCAAAGCCCCGCCTACTGGATCCGGTGCGCTGAACAAGACATAGACGCACCATTTCCGTTTCCGTTTTCCGACCGGATGTTGATCCCCAGACTGCTATCAGTCATCATCAACACTAAACCATCTACACCTGTGTAGTCAGAAAGCTCCACATTTTATACTTTGGCTTTTCAAAAATAGCAGATCTACAAGCTCACAGCGTCAATTCGTGGCTTGCTGTGAGCTTGTAGATCTGCAATTTTTTAAATGTTTTGAAAAATCTCGAAAATGTTTGGAAAAGTTTGAATAATGTTGAATTTCTTAACATAAATCTTCTCTTCTGGGGTCCCTGGCACAACATATTCTCAGATGGAGGTCCGTGGCCAAATGCATACATTAATGTGGGGGTCCTTGACATGAAGAAGTTTGAGAACTGATTTATAGATCCATAATAATCTCCATACACATGTAGTGTCTGATGATGGACACTAGATGGCGTCCAAACAGCAGTTTTCCAGTCTGTCCATGATGACAAGTCACTGTTTTTTATAAAAGTTCAAGCGGGTGTTATTTATTTTGCCATAACACCCACTTTTACAACGCCCCCACTGTACTGAGTACATCCATGAGTATTGGCTTCGGTGCCGGTGCTAGGCTGGACTTGAACTTGTGGCCTTGCTTGCAGAGATGGGAATTGAACCTGTGGCCCTGGTCGCCGTGTGGCTTTCTGTGCCAAAGCCCACAGAGGTGTCCGCTATCCACTGCCTTACGGCACCTCGACACATTAAGTGTGGTTCCTGGATGTCAGTGTTCAACACATGCTTCAGAGTAAAGATGCAGGAGGAGGATTTGAACCCACAAGATTTGGATTATGTAGACAGTGTCCTATCACCGTGAGCCACCCTGACCCATCAAGACCGGGAACACATCTGTCATTTTTAGATTTATTTGGCCCCTGGAACAACATATTTTACAAATGTTTGCTTTAAAAAATGTATATTCAAAGATGGTCATGATTTTTCAAAATAGCAGATCTACAAGCTCATAGCCATGCTATGAGCTTGTAGATCTTCTATTGTTGAATAGCCAAAGACATCTAAAAATGACACACATGCATTCCCGGTCTTAATGGCTTAACTAACAACAAACTAAATATATCAAGATATGCAGTTAATTTTTTTATTTTTGTTTTTGTTCCTTGTTTAGATGCTTGAATATGGAGACAGCACTATGGAAACAAGCTTCTATAGGCTTTTTTGTGTGTGTGATTAATCTATTTGACTTTAGACACACAGCAAGCACAATAATAGCTCACTGTGTTTAGATGCTCTCTAGTCTCTACATGCCCAAAGGTCCTGTGTTCAAACTCCATAGATAACAGATCATTATTTTAAAGTTTTAAACACAAATCCTTCTCATGGATTTGATTGGATCAAATCGACAGGAAGTGATGCCCACAACGCCCTAGGAAACTTGTGGATAGTAAAACTTAAACGTTATTTAGGTCAATTATTTCCCCCCTTCATTAATACCAATTGGAATTGCATTTTATATCGTTGGAATTTCTTTTACAATATAGACACCTATACTGTATCATCATCATCATAGCCTTTATTTCAGCTTGGAGTACAGTTGAGGGGCAGGCCATCATTGTAGCCGAGATACAGAACACAGTAATCAACAGGAATGGGCATTCATTTCACATACAGCAACATAAAAAATATGAATAATGAATACAGAAGCACTCAAAAAACTAAAAGAGAGAACTAGAACAGATATACCAAAATTAAATAATTAAATAAAGCAGTTACAATTCTGAACAAAAATATTGGAAACCATTTCCCTGAAATAACCTATAAGGATTGAAGTGATTTGATTTTCAAGGACCTCTGGAGCTCATTCCAGGCAGATGGAGCACTGACAGAAAATGCTGTCTTGCCTAACTCTGTCTGCGCAAAAGGAACCTTGAGTGTCAGGAGATCACTCGAGCAGGTCTGGTATGTAGTAGGGTTCTGATCCAACATAGAACAAAAAGGGGGGAGCATTCCTGAGATGGCTTTAAAAATAAATATATACTATATAAACATCACAAAACCCAGTACTGTTAATTTTTTTTTAAGTCAACTTCCTGCTGATTTTGATTGATTGATTGATTGATTGATGTACTTTATTTAGTAGGACATGAGAACAACAGTACATGGAAGTACAAATTCACAATACAAGGTCTACTAAACTGGAAGACTCATTAAGCACTGAGCTTGTTTAAGATGAGATCCCCATGCACACAAATCATGATGACATATAAGAGACAGACAGATATACACACTACTATACAGAATGTCATACAATCAGCTTACAGGTTACTGGTATGAAGAGTGAAAAATATGTACAAGAGAAGAAAAAGAAAGTGGGGGGTACTATTTGAAGATCTGGATCCGCTTATGTGCTAAGCTGTGCTCGTTTACGTGCTAAAAGAGTGACTTTGAGAGCTGTTTACAGTACTATGTAAGTCAATGGGGAGCATATTTTCAATTATCAATTTCTAATCACTGGAACAATTATTTTACATTTCTTGTCCACCTTTGGAGTTCCATCATGGCAAGGTAACAACTACACAACCCAAACCTCTACCACAGCGGTCTTGCCCTTTAAGGGTTGTTCTTAATCGATGCATGGCCGTGCGCATGCTCCTAAAAGATCTTTGGGCGGACGCCTTGGTTTGATTGATTTATTGAATACTTTGTTTAGCAGTTTGCAAAAAAAGCACAGAAAGTACAGTTAAATACAAATACAATGATAACTAGACGCGTCGCAATTCAGGGCAATTGCAAAGTGTGGTTGCGCCGACGCCGGTCGCGCGCTGCGGCCGCCGGGACTCGAGGAATACGCTGGGAGGAATACTGTCGGAGGCTGCGCCAATTACATTGTCACGTCTCTCATGAGATCACTTGCGTTTCATTTTGAGAGGATCGATCCACCCCGAAATAATGTTTTTGCATCAAACGGTTACATTTTGCGCATTTGTGGCGCCCCCTATGGATCAAAGTGGAAATGCTTTTGGGGATCCGTTGAGTAAACCACCCTTGACATGTGATTCAAATTTGGGATTGACTGGAGGTTTCGTTTGTGATTTTTGGCCTTGTTTGTAAAACGGGCCCCTCCCGCTAACTTTGGAAGCCATTTAAGGACGAACCATAAGGACTATCAAAATTCTGCTTGGAGATGTTTATCGCATGGGTCCAGAGATAATGTGTACCGATCTTTGTGAGATTTGGACAAAATATGTGGGAGGAGGAGCTAAAAGTGTGTTTTGAAGAAAATTAAAAATGGCGAAAAATCTATACTTTAATGGGAATTGCAAAAACTCCCATTCAAGTATTTTTTTCTCGGAAACCGTAAGGGCTACAGTTACAAGGCTTGGAGGGGAGGTTCATAATTTATTGCAAAATTATTTTAAAAAAGAATCACACCAGTCGGCCACATGGTGGCGCTATAACAGCCCACTTTACGTTTTGGCCTATAACTCATGAACCGTAGGTCGTAAAATCTAAATTTCTTTTTCCCTGGATTCCTTGGGTCATGACGCAACTCCTTATATAGACCACGCCCATTTGCGTTAGGATAGATTTTCCGCCATTTAGAATTTTCTGCAAAACACACTTTTAGCTCCTCCTCCCACATATTTTGTCCAAATTTCGGTACACATGATCTCTGGGCCCATACGGTAAACATATCCAAACGGCATTTTGATAGTCCTTACCGTTCGTTCGTAAATGGCTTCCAAAGTTAGCGGAAGGGGCCCATTTTACAAAAAAGGCCAGAAATCCCGAACGAAACATCCAGTCAATCCCAAATTTGAATCACATGTCAAGGGTGGTTTACTCAACAAATCCCCAAAAGCATTTCCACTTTGATCCACAAATGCTCAAAAAAACTGGAAAGCCATCAGGATACACCTTTATTTGTAAATTAACATAGACATTTTGGTACATACTATACACTGTCATTATTTTATTAATAACAGTTATTCCAGCCATAAGCCATGCAGACGTTAATGTCAACATACTCACAAACAGGACATTAGTACCATTAATGCAGTGCATGAACAGACTGACATGAAACGGGGTGCTGCGTTTAGTCAGAGTTGAGGCACAGACAGACGCCTTCGAGCACCCAGTGGGAGATGTGCTTGGTGGTAAACAAGTCGGCCTCAAACACTAGTCCCACACCCATCGCATTCCTCCGCATGGACGTGGTGTACACTGGCGTCCGCAATGTGTTCTGTGGGACAAAACATCAAAGTATTCCCAACACTTAGAATTTCTATGAAGGAGAGGAAATCAAACAAACAAACAAAATATAGAAATATGAATAAATCTATACATATATAGCGAGTGCCTGTGGTCTACACCTGTAATTTGAGCCGGTGAGCCTCTATGGGGATGACCTTGAGGATGGGCAGCTGGACTACCAGAGCTTTGGGCTTGCTCCTTACCAGACAGCCGTTCTCTGCGTCCCAATCTGCTCCCTCCAGATACAAACCAGATACAAAGCAACCTAGAAACAAAGCAAAACCAAACAAAGAAAGGGTTAGGCTTAATTTCTTTCAGCGATGTAATGTTAACCCATTAAGGCCTGAGGTTCCAATTCTACGAATGTCTTCTAAATCCTATAACAGTTTTTCTGAAGAACTGTATGTTGTTATATCAGTGGTTCTCAAACATTTTTATGTCAAGGCCCCCCAAAATGATATGTATTTGGCCACGGACCCCCATCTCAAAACAACAACAGAAGCAAAGATTTGAGTTACAAATGTTCGCTTTATAAATATATATATATATTCAAAGATTTGCATACATTTTTACGATTTTTCAAAAATAGCAGATCTACAAGCTCATATAGCTTGTATATGAGCTTGTAGATCTGCTATTTTTGAATAGCCCAAAGAAATCTAAAATGACACGATGATGTGTTCCCGGTCTTAATGGGTGACTAGCATAATTAATTAATTCTACATATCCTCTTACCCTGTCCGGGTCTCTCGTTGACTTGGTCCTCACTGCGGTACTGGGTGACCTGCGTGTAGAGCGTGGAGCGGTCCAGGGGCCAGCCGTTCTTCCGGCACGTGGCTTGGACCAGGGCGGTCAGGTAGGACTCGGGGATTTGGAGCCCCGACAGCCACATCACATTTGGCTCTCCCTCGTCCACCTCACAGCCAAAAAACAGAACGTACGCCATTACACACGAACATAACCTTTCTGCAAATCACATCAGTCTATTTGTTTTTTTTAAGTCTGACGTCATTTTGTAGTCCGACGTCACTTCCGGGTCCAAAAGGGACCAAGTGCCGTCCACTCTTCATTGTAAACAAACATGTCGGAACCCGTAAATCATTTTACAAATCTACTTTTGTGTGACATACGACAAAGTACTGTATAAAATCTGGCATTAATTGATGAAAAAACATGAAATGCTATAGAGTGTTTGTTCAGTCACAGGGGTCTCCCTGTCTCTCCAGCTCTTCAATAAACAGAAAATAAATGTTCAGGTAGGTGACAACATTTCAGCCAATCAGGAGAGAGTACCCATTTATAAGCTTCATTTTTTTTTTACAGTGTTCCAGTTCCAATTTGTTCAGCTCATTTCTGTGTATCACCACATCCAATTTCACTTGTTTAATCTGTATCCTGACTGAGTTCTATATCCTGTTTGGATAAAATTGGTATCCTGACCTGAAAATGCATTTTCTGTTTAATAAAGAGCGGGAGAGACATGGAGACCCCTGTTACTATCAGAACCCTACCTTTAACTTACCTTTGGGTACCTGGAGCAAACCTATTCTTCCGCTACCAAATGTCCCTGGTATCTCTTCTTGCTATTGATAGAATAAAGCTTCACTCCATGACCCAAATGGTAAGTTAAGTGTCAAACTGTTTTAAACAAAATTTTGGGTCACCAGTATGGTCACTTACCCAGGAGCTGTACTGCTTGTGACGTCTGTCAAAATGGATCATCCAGTTGCCCAGAGACATGAGAGTGTCAGGTGCCAACTTCCTCCAGATGGCAGGGATCTGCCCATTGAAGAGGGCCCGTGCCACCTCATCCAGCTCACTGCTCATCCCCACCTCACCAGCCAGGGCCTGTGACACGCAATACGTTAAAGGGATAGTTCACCCCAAAATGACTTTTTTTCCAATCCATTAGTCATGACATGGAGACTTGAATTCATGGATATTTTTTTGTTTTAGTCGCATTCATTCCTAAGCCAATAATTTGATGACGGGCAGCGGTTCCGGTAGGAGACTTTTGTGTCTCGTACCGGAACCGCTGCCTACCGGTCCGCTGGTCATCACATTATTGGCTTAGGAATGCGACAAAAACAAAACAATATCCATGAATTCAAGTCTCCATGGGGTGACTAATTGATAGATTTATTTTTTTTGTGAACTATCCCTTTAAGTTCAGTTTAAACCGGTGTGTTGAACACAGAAGTTAAGGACATAGGACATAGAACTACAATGGAAACAAGTCCACAGGACTTTTTTGTGTTTCATCCTTTCAGCCTTAGGGCCCTATCTTGCGCGTCGCCTTACTCCTTATCCCTAAACTCTTGTGCAATGTTGTTACTATTTTGAAAAAAACATTTGTAAATAGTTCAATTAGCCGATCTACAAGCTGACAATGTGTCGGCTATTTGAACTATTTAAAAATGTTTTTCAAAAATAGTAAAAAATAAAGGGCAAGGTAAGATATGGCCCTTAATGTCTGACTGTACCTCGTGCTGTTTACATTTCTGACTAATAAAGTATTCAATCAATCAATCAAAGCTCTAGTCTAGAATGTGTGTTCCCCAGCATCCTTTGTTATCTGCCCCCCCCCCCCCCCCCCCGTTGACAAAACGGCCCGGGGGGTGGTGGGCCGGTTCGGACCAAAATGCCAGGGCTGAATTTTGGTCCCAGTCCGGCCCTGGTTATCTCTTTCTTCGCTCCACTGTCTGTTTTCCTCACCCTCTGCAGCTCAGCCAGAGAGCTCCTCATGCGGAGAACCAGCTTGTTAAAACGTTCCAGCTCCTGCAGCAGAACCACAGAGGTGGGCGAGACGTCCTGGCCAAACGTCTTGCGGATCATGTCCAGGTCAAACACCTTGGGCATTTTGTTCTGGATGTCCCGGGCCACCTGGCTGATGTACTCCTCCCTGCTAACGCCTCCACCGGACTCACCTGAAGGATTGGAGGATGGATGGATGGAGAGGAAAGGAATTGAGAGAGTATAGCGCATACATGGGCAACTGGCGGCCCGGGGGCCACATGCGGCCCCCACCTTCACTTAATGCGGCCCGCAGGTTAATATCAGAATACTGATATATTATTGATTTCAGCTGTTACAATTCCAAACATGCAAACATGACCCGCTTTAATTACTTCACTCTATATTAGTAGCTTAATGACTAGTATAAAAATCATATTGTCTTTTTTATGTCCAATGTAATTGTATTTAAGTTCATTAAGTTAGCATAAGTATAACTAAATGCATTTGAAATGAAATACAAATGTTACTTTTCAGGATTCCAATAAAAAAATAGCAACAAAAAAAAAAACACCAAAAATAGCAGATCTACAAGCTAAAAACGCATCAGATTGCGACGTGTTTTGAGCTTGTAGATCGGCTATTTTTGCTACTTTTGAGTGACATAGAATGGCACGACAGTATATGCAATGTGGCCCTCTGGAGTGAGTGTGGAAATAATAGTGGCCCTCTCCATCATCAAAGTTGCCCATCCCTTGTATAGGGCATAGCAGTTGTGGACATTTTCTGGTTCCACTCCAGAAAAGCCAGTGCATTTTTCCCATAGAGATTTCCAAATTATTTTAAGCTTAGAATCAAGCCATACTGGGTTTGATTGATTGATTTGATTGACATTTTTATTAGGCAAAATAATGTAAAACAACACAGTTACATTTATAATGCTTTTGTCTAAAAGGTCCGGCCAAAAAAGTCCTTGCAGGCTTGTTTCCGTTGGGGTCCTTGAATTAATTTCATAGACATATAGTAGCAACCAAACAGTTAAAAAAATCAACAAAGAATAGGTCCTGGTCAGGGGTAAAAAAAGGGTCCTGGTCAGGGGTCATCACTATGGCAGCTTGTGAGGGACATTTTCATTAATATTTCATTTTTTGCCACAGACATGCATATTAATCATTTTACCAAAAACACATTGGCCTAGCTCTACTAATGGACCCCTAATGTGTCATAGGGTCTATTCCAACGTGCTGCACATATTAAAACAATAGTATGTCTGCATTAACTACTGAGCCACTTAACCACCCAAAAAATCTTTTGGATAATAATAATTGAGTCTAATCAGTACAGACAGTGCTTCCATCGTAAAAGGGCCACTTGGCTGCAAAGGTGAGTGGGTGTGTATTACTCATCATATGGCTATTATAGAGATTGCTGGCTTTTCAAAGGACAGAAGGAGATCAAATCAAGTTCTACCAGCTAAACGATTGGTTTGGTTTGGCAAGGTACGGTAGCTAGTTGTGGATTCCAATAAGGTGATCAGGTATTCTGCTGTTGATGAGAAAGTCCAAGGCATGCAAATGTAACAATGGAGAAAATACACTAAATTTGATTTATTAGACATAATAATTACATGTTAAATGCTTCTCACGGAAACATCAAGGATAAAATGCCAATTAAATGGAACTCTGGAACAAAGAAACTTGAGAGACAAAAAAGATATGTACGATGATGAGTGATTAATGAGGATTTTAATTGAATGCAGTGTCACAATATGCGAAGGCACCTAAATGTCATAATTTATGACCTTTATCTGCATGATGACCCAGTACACGTACATGTGGTGAATCACTCATCTAGGATACATTTTTGAATTGTTTTTTTCAAAATAAATGTGCCACGGGCATAGACATGTCTTGCCACGGACACGTTTGTCCATGTACGGACATGTTGATGACCTCTGGTCCTGGTAAATCATGACCCTAAAACATTCTTTTTTTTACAGAATCAAATGTTTTATGGTCATGATTCACCAGGATCCTGGATGGCTTGATTCCAAGCTTAAAATAATTTATATAAATATTTTTGGAAATCTCTATGGGAAAATTGCATTGTTTTTTTCCCCGTGGAACCAGAAAATGGCTGCCACTGCTATGCCCTGTGGAGTTAATGAAGAAGCAAAGACGGGAAAGATGTCAGATGTGCCCTGTGCCAGTGATCATGAACCAGAAAAATTACCAGTCTGTGGCTGCAGCTCCATGAGATGGCTCCACATGTCTCTAGTTGCTTGTGTGTAGTATCCTATCTCAGCATTGCGGTGCAGGCCCATTACCTCTGGTGTGTTTGTCAAGGGGAGGGACTCGATCTCCCCTGTGACGCAGAAAGAAAAGAAAAAAAGGCCACACATAGTTATGAGCGATGGCGTTGGAAATCAAATGCTTCCTCATACTTGGAAGAAGATGCAGGGATGGCCGTAGCTTAGTGGGTAGAAAGCAAATTTTGATTTCGTTTTAATCTTTAATCTTTTGAATAAAATTCCATTTAGTTTAAGTCATATTTTAGTCATCTGAAATGTTTTAGTTTTTGTCTAGTTTTAGTCGACTAAATATCACAAGATTTTAGTCGACTAAATCTACAGTTGATTTAGTCAACTGTAGACCCGCAGGTTAATATCGGAATACTGATATATTATTGAATCTGAAGGCCACCGGTGTCAAAGTGTCCCTGAGTATATGACACTGTGACACTTAACCCCTAACCCCTGTTTTGATTGTATTACATTATGAGCTGATTATTACATTATGAGTTGCTACACTCCTCATAACCATCTGAGCAGTCATCAGCCGTGTGAAGCGATAAACTGAAGTTCCCCCACAGGGACTAAAGAGGAAATCAAATCAAAATGAAGTCACGACGGCAACTGACCGACATATGTTTCCTTGAGTCCCGTGGGAGGGATCCTGTAGTCCACCTCTCTGTTGTGGAAGAAGTGAAAGCGCTGGAAGGTGTCAAAGATGAAGTCGCCAAAGTATTCATCCATGTAGACCGTCAGGATTCTGCGGTCAAAGCTGTCTATAGCTCGCCCTCCGTACATCACCTGGGACATGCAGACAAAACCCAGATATTGAACTCACAAAAGCAGCAAAGACTGACTGCGGAGGTCAGTCGGATACCAGAGAATTATTGTTGTTTATTAATAATAAACAACAATAATTAACCCTAACCCTAACCCGGTTTTAATGGGTTAAACAATAATAAATTATTATTGTTTGACCCATTAAAACCGGGAAAGCATCTGTGTCATTTTTTGATTTTAGCGTTGGTTGTTAAAAAATAGCAGATATACAAGCTCACAGCGCATCACTTCGTGCCGCGCTGCAAGCTTGTACATCCGCTATTTTTTTACATTTATAAAAGTGTTTGAAACATTTTAAATATTTTTCAACGCAAATCTTCCTTTCTGGGGGTCCCTGTCACAAAACATTTTCAGATGGGGGTTTGAGAACCACTGATTTAGAAGGCATTTGTAGAATCGGCTTCAGGCCTTAATGGTTAAAATGGATTTAACCAAACCTCGCCAACGAGGTATTTCAGACTCTCCCAGGGTATCTTGGCGTCTCCTTGGTTGTGCGCTGTAGTCAGGTACGTGTCCAGGATCTCCATACATACCTATGGAGAATAATTATACATTGTCAACACGCACAGAACAGTGACGTACTGTACGTGACCGTCAGACAGTAGTTCCAAATTCTGTCCCTTACCAGGAAGTCTGACTCATTGAAGTCGTAGGGGACATTCCAGCCGATCTTGCCGTACTTGCGCCGCTCTTGCACCACAGCATGGAAGAAGGCCAGCACATAGACCAGGCTACGGAAGGCAGGGTGTGGGCATGTCATGAGCCTTTCATGGGGGATCTTGGTATATGTGGCTCTCATGTTCAACTTCAGACCATTAGGAGGCTCTGTCACCACCTGTGCATAAAAAAACAATATATGACACAGTCATATTATACCAGGTTGCTCTCTCCAGCGTCCCCGCACGGAACCAAATGGACCCGTGGTCCTGTACCCTTTTGCTCGCGGACTAACAAAAACGGCCAAAATGGCAGTAAATAGTAAATAGTTTATGAACGGAGCTAAATCAGTTTGTGTGCCTCAGTAAGGGCGTGGGTGCGTTGTCTTGTTTTTTCTCTGTCGCTGTTGGAGGCGGCGCTGTGTGTGTGTATGAGGTATGACGTATAAAAATAAGTAGAATGATGCAATTCTCGAAGACATGCATGCTCCCTGATATTTTTCAATGCAAATGTTTGGTGTTATTTTTCAGTGTTTCAGTAACATAGAGACATATTGGATACTAAATGTATAGATCATAGTACCGGTTTCTACATGCATCATATGGAGTGGTGTTTCATCTTTAGAGACTTCAAAGTAAAAAAAAAAAATAAAAAAAAATGTAAAAGATGCCAATGTTCGCAGAAGTATAATATTTCAGCTATTCAGGTTTCAACAGTGTGACCTTTAGAGACTTCTGCAGTATGCCGATGGGGAAGTCCTTGATGGGGTCGGTGGTAAGCCACAGGCGGAAGTCGGGGTGGGGTTTGGTGATCCTCTCCAGGGACTTCTCCAGCTCCTTCAGCCACTTCGCCAACAGGTGGCAGTTCTGCAGCATCAGCCACTGACCACGGGACACGGCTGTCTCCAGCAGCTGCAGCGCCACCTTGGATCACACAAACAGAAGCAACGCTGCTGTGAAAACTGAAGGGTTCAACTCTAGTGAAAACACTTCAAAAACACCTTGACTTATTGATGATTTATACAAAGATAGTTCTCCGTTACCTTCTCTTGGCCTTGCCCCATAGCAAGGAACCTAAGCCTGTTGCCTCCGAAGGACGACCTCTCGGCCAGTTTCACAAGGTCACTGGCTGGGTCAGAGCCTGGACTCAGGATGAACACGATGGGGGAGTTGGGTGTGCTCTGCTCATAGATGGCCTCAAAGCTGATCTCTGGAGGCTGCACGTATCTGAACAGAAGCAGTTAACATAGATAGAAAAAGATATTTCTGACCTCTAATCTCTAATTAATGTTAAATGTGTTTCAGTTATTATGAACCAGAAGAACCAAACAAACATTTCTCACTTCTCGCCCATGGTCACAGTGACATAGTCTGTGACGGCTCTGTAGACTCTATCGAGACGGAAGCAGCGCAGCAACAACAGCTCCTGGAAGGCTGTCAGGCTGTCTTTGTACTTCATGGGAAAGGGAGCCTGTTCTGGCCTGTCTAGGTCAAACCACTAAGGGCAAAATGAGGGAACAGGTTAGTCCTTCATGTCATTCAATAAAAAGCATCTAGTGCTATTTCCTTATGAAGGCGGTCACCTACAGCCATCCACTCATTAGGATTGTTCTCCACATCATCCGGCAGAGAGCCAAACCGCTCAGGGAAGAGCTCTGCTAGCTTCATGATGTCCTCCCACCCCTGGTCTGGAAGCCACTCGCATGGCTTTTTACGCTTGCTCTTCTCCAGAGACAGATTGCCTTAAACAGAAGGGAGAAGAAATATTAATAATGTGGATGTTTTACATTGTAAAAATACACTTTGCTGGACTGCATTTGTGTGCATCAGAATGAGTGTGAGTCTGCATGTGATAATTATTTACATACAATAGCCTACGTACAGTATAGATTCTATACTGTCAGTGTCATCTCACCCTTTAGGAAGAACTCCAGCTCATCCTGAGGGGCCCTTCCCTCCGGCTGCTCAATCTTTATGATCATATTGAAGGAGAAGAGGAGCTTGTGTCTCTCAAACAGACCTAAGTATAGAAAAACAGGCAGAGCAGAGCTTCAGGTGCCTGTGGCCGTCTAAAATGCTGAAGTCTAATGTACCTTTGCCTTCACGCGTGGGTTCACCTGTGCAGCCGTAGTTGTAAACATTATGAGTCAGGGTGTCCATGAGGTTCTTCAGTCTCTTAGGCAGGGCAGAATCAGGCAGAGACTTGCGCAGCGAGAAGTCAAACACCTCCAGGTAGGAAGCTAGGGAGTACTGGTACATGCTGTTCACTAGAGCCATTTCTGACAGCACAAAGAACAGGATGGCTCCGCGCTTGGCAGCGGGGCGGTAGCCCTCTCTCAGCTTGTCGATGTCCGCCGAGGTCATCTCTGCCAATTTGAGCTTCTCCGACACCTGAGGGGGCACGTTTTCAGAGATAGAAGGAAGGATTCCCATTATGAACCGCGCCAATATGGTACGTGAAGACTAGGGCGGGGCGATAAGACTTCAAATCAATAACACAATTACTTCAAACTTTTGCCTCGATTGTGATTAATGAACGATTTGTTTTTTTATAGTGAAAATAGCAGATCTACAAGCTCACAGTGCTTGTAATCGGCCATTTTCACTATTTTTGTACACCACCATTGTACAATGGTTAATCAGACTAAACAATTTAGTTGATAATAAAAAAAAAGATTACATTTTTTGGGTGTCGATTCGTTGATATATAAGTTGACGCTATGTTAACTAATTTCGCTGGGGACCCCCTGGTACCCCCCCCCCCCCCCCCCCAAGGACCACTGGTGGTCCCCAGACCACTGGTTGAGAACCACCGGTTTAAGTGATTAATTAGCCCCCACATAGCCCTAATGAAGAGACTCACCTCGCTGGTCTTGGCCTTGGTCTCCTCCAGTGTGAGGACCAGCTCCGTGTTGTCCAGGATGTTGCCCGTGGAGCTGGCCAGCTCTCTCAGCAGGGAGTCCTCCAGGTCCTTGAGCAGCTTCCGGTTCTCGCTGGTGTCTCGGACCAGGCGGTCGCGCTGCTCCTCCAGCGCTTTCCTCTCGAAGCCTACGATCACGCTCAGCAGCTGGTCCTCCAAGCCCTTCAGCGTCACTGTGGACAAAGAAACACACGTTTTAACCCCCATTGAAACCGGGGAATGCATCTCTGACGTTTATTAGATTTCTTTGGGCTATTCAAAAATAGCAAATATACAAGCTCATAGCGTGGCACCAAGTGCCTAAAAAATCTCCACGAATTCAAGGCTTCATGGTGTGTGTAATTGATAGAATAATAATAAGTATTTCTCTGCTGTCGGGCAGAAACCAGCCAACTCCAAAATGTAAACTTTTCAGGAAATAAAAAAATAAAACAAAAGTGGAGTTAGGAGGTTTTGTTCATCATTGATAAGAACAGCTGAATGGACCTCCAAGCTCACAATGAGGTTGGAGGTCAAAAGAGGGTGGAGCCTGGAGTCAGCAAAACCAGCTAACTCCACCCCCCTTTGGTGGACTTAGCAGACTTAGCAGAAAGTTTGAGGATCCAATGGAGTTAGCTGGCTTTGTCAGAAGCACTTTTTGATACTTTTCATTGGTTCAATATTTGTTTAACCAACACACAGACGTAAAGGGTGTTCAATAGCACTGATTTATGGAAATAAAATGCAAAAGCGTCAAAATGGAGTTAGCTGGATTCTGCCCGACAGCAACGATACTCCTTCTACTCGACCTTCGATTCATTGTTTTGCCCCTTGCAGAGACAAACATTATGTTTGGCATGCTGAGGCCACTCACCACCAGTGTTGATTTTGAAAGCAAATTTTGATTTAGTTTTAGTCATAGTCTTTTGAATAAAATTCCATTTAGTTTTAGTCATATTTTAGTCATCTGAAATGTTTTAGTTTTTGTCTAGTTTTAGTCGACTAAATATCATAAGATTTTAGTCGACTGAATCTACAGTTGATTTAGTCGACTAAAATGTATTTTGGCGGTGCCTTGATGGCGTCGTAATGGCTGATTTTACACTTGGTTGCATTCTGAAAATAGCCAAGCTCACGCGTTGTGAGCTTGTAGATCTGCCATTTTCAGAGCGCAACAACCACGAGCAACCAAAAATAAAATGACTTTTAGTTCTACTGGATCTCTTCTCCACTCATCCCTCACTAACATTTTAGTCTAGTTTTTATTTGTTGATGAAATCGTCAATATATTTAGTCTTAGTTTTAGTCATCATAGCTTAGTTTTTATTTAGTGTAAAAAGGTAGTCGACGAACATTTTTCGTCGTAGTTTTAGTGGACGAAATCAACACTGCTCACCAGTGTAGTTGATGACCATGGCTTTTCCAAACACAGAGGGGGAGTACTTGGGGTTGGCCAGCTTGGTGTTGAGGTAGAGTTTAAAGTTGGGGTCGTAGTCCACCTCCTTGTCTCCCAGCACTATGACCTGTCTGCCCTCCGCTCCTTTCACGTTCCTCTCCAGCACCGTGTCGATCACGGGGTCGATGTACTCGTCCACGTCTTGGAACAGGAAGGGGAAGCCATACTTGATGGCCATCTCCAGCTGCTTGAGGAAGTCTGGATCGCTGAAGGAGGAGATCTATAGGCAAATGGATGGGTATGCCGATCAACAGTGGTGGAAAAAAGCACTCAAATGTTTTACTTAAGTAAAAGTATCAATACCGCAATGTAGAGGTGCTCTGTTACAAGTGAAATCCGGAATTCAAAATTTACTTGAGTAAAAGTACAAAAGTGTTGGTGTCAAAATGTACTTAAAGTACCAAAAGTAAAAGTACTAAAATGTTTGAATTGAAATAGCAGATCTACAAGCTCACAACGCATCGCGATGCGACGAGTTGTGAGCTTGTAGATCGTCTATTTTCAAATAGCCTAGGTATAAAATAGGGCTAAAGGGGTTAATGTATGTTTTATAATGTAATATGTTTATATCTGCAAAGTAACTAGTAATTAAAGTTTTCAAATAATTGTAGTGGAGTAAAAGTACAATATTTTCCTCTAGTAAAGTACTGAAAATTGGAAATACTCCAGTAAAGTTAAAATACCTCAAAATTGTACATAAGTACAGTACTTGAGTACATGTACTTACAGGATGTTGTAGGTACTTTCCACCACTGCGAGCACTTCAGTCAGCTTCTTAAAGGTTTCATGACATCAAATTGTGCAAATGTTTCTGTTTTTATTTATGTGTTTTCTAACCTCAATTACACCCCAAAAAAATGAATTTTCTGTGGTCTGGAGTTTTCTGAATAATTAAGCTCGCAAAAGTGCTGTGATTGGCCCACCCCCTCTCCTCCCCGCCCCTCCCCTATCCTTCTCCTTTGGGGGGGCGGAGCAGAGGCCATGATTGACAGGCAAAATCCCTCAACAGCAACACACGCAGGCAAATTTCATTGCAACTGAAAAGCCCTCAGAACACAGAGAGAAAAAAACCTGCCATGGCTCACTGGAGTGGATTATTTCACTTAAAACCTTTTAACCCATTAAGACCTGGAACTGTGTCATTTTTAGATTTGAGCTAAAAAGCATTATTTTTCACTTTGGGCTATTCAAAAACAGCAGATATACAAGCTCATAGCGCGGCACCGAGTGCCGCGCTACAAGCTTGTAAATCTGCTATTTTTGAAAATTCGTGAAAATGTGTGCAAATCTTTGAATATATATATAGTTTTAAAGCGAACATTTTTAACTCAAATCTTTGCTTCTGGGGGTCCCTGGAACAAAATATTTTAATGGGGGTCCGCGGCCAAATACATATCATTTTGGGGGTCTTTGACATGAAAAAGATTGAGCACCACTGATATAGAAACATACGTTTTTCAGAAAACTGTTGGGATTTAGGAGACATGTAGAATCGGGTTCAGGTCTCAATGGGTTAATACACGTTTGAACGACCATGATAAAGACTTTTAATGTTTTGTAAATCAGCATGTCTGAAAACTTTAAGAATCTGAAGGGGATAAAAAGGATGAATGCTAAGTTTTCTGTGCCTTGAGGTTATTCTTCTCCTCCATTTTCTTGATCCAGTTGAGCGCTTGCTGTTGAGGGTCGATGCACATGGGGAAACGGCTGGCTCTGGTGGTGAGGATTCCATTCTGGACTGACAGCTCATCTGGAGGCAAGCCCTCTGATCCCCACCTGTCAAAAGGTTTAGTACAATAGAGTATTATACCATATCTCTCCACACAGCTAAATGAGTGTTCATTTGGCTCTGTGAGTGTACATTACATTACATTACATTACAGTCATTTAGCAGACACTTTTATCCAAAGCGACTTACAATAAGTGCAATCAACAAAGGTAGGGAACGAAAGCTACTAATCACCAGAGGTTATAAGTGCATTTTCTGCAATAACAAGCAACCAAGAGCATACCTAGCGCTAAGGTAAAAGTGCAATATATCAGCTACCTATTTCCTTAAACAGATGAGACAAAATAGCTAAATCAAATGAGCAGGAGCTAAAACAAATAATTGTATTGACTAAACAAGATCCAATAAACAATTCAACAAATGGACACGCATCCTTCGTCCCACTCTCCGTATTCTGGTGTCTGCGGTAATAGTTCTCAAAGTAAGTAAGTAGTAAGTATTTAATGTAGAGTCACTAGAGCCACGAGGAACTCAACGCTCAACCACATAATGCGGTTTAAGTCAGTCAGTGGTTCCCAAATGCTTGTATTTGGCCCCGTATGAAATTGTTTCGTGCCAGGAACCCCCAGAAGCAAAAATTTGAGTAAAAATGTTGCCTTTAAAAAAGTATATATATATTCAAAGATATGCACACATTTTCAAGATTTTTCAAAAAATTGCAGATCTACTAGCTAATAGTGCGGCTATGAGCTTGTATATCTGCTATTTTGAATAGTTCTCAATTCAGTAGTAAGTAGTTGTATGCACACGTCAGTAGGCTAGTTGTATACACACGTCAGTAGGCTAGTTGTATGCACACGTCAGTAGGCTAGTTGTATACACACGTCAGTAGGCTAATTGTATACACACGTCAGTAGGCTAATTGTATATACACGTCAGTAGGCTAGTTGTATACACACGTCAGTAGGCTAGTTGTATGCACACGTCAGTAGGCTAGTTGTATACACACGTCAGTAGGCTAATTGTATACACACGTCAGTAGGCTAGTTGTATATACACGTCAGTAGGCTAGTTGTATACATACGTCAGTAGGCTAGTTGTATGCACACGTCAGTAGGCTAGTTGTATGCACACGTCAGTAGGCTAGTTGTATGCACACGTCAGTAGGCTAGTTGTATGCACACGTCAGTAGGCTAGTTGTATATACACACGTCAGTAGGCTAGTTGTATGCACACGTCAGTAGGCTAGTTGTATACACACGTCAGTAGGCTAGTTGTATATACACACGTCAGTAGGCTAGTTGTATACACACGTCAGTAGGCTAGTTGTATATACACACGTCAGTAGGCTAGTTGTATATACACACGTCAGTAGGCTAGTTGTATACACACGTCAGTAGGCTAGTTGTATATACACACGTCAGTAGGCTAGTTGTATACACACGTCAGTAGGCTAGTTGTATATACACACGTCAGTAGGCTAGTTGTATATACACACGTCAGTAGGCTAGTTGTATACGTACGTCAGTAGGCTAGTTGTATACACACGTCAGTAGGCTAGTTGTATGCACACGTCAGTAGGCTAGTTGTATACGTACGTCAGTAGGCTAGTTGTATACACACGTCAGTAGGCTAGTTGTATGCACACGTCAGTAGGCTAGTTGTATATACACACGTCAGTAGGCTAGTTGTATACACACGTCAGTAGGCTAGTTGTATATACACACGTCAGTAGGCTAGTTGTATACACACGTCAGTAGGCTAGTTGTATGCACACGTCAGTAGGCTAGTTGTATACATACGTCAGTAGGCTAGTTGTATGCACACGTCAGTAGGCTAGTTGTATGCACACGTCAGTAGGCTAGTTGTATGCACACGTCAGTAGGCTAGTTGTATACATACGTCAGTAGGCTAGTTGTATACACACGTCAGTAGGCTAGTTGTATACGTACGTCAGTAGGCTAGTTGTATACGTACGTCAGTAGGCTAGTTGTATACGTACGTCAGTAGGCTAGTTGTATACGTACGTCAGTAGGCTAGTTGTATACGTACGTCAGTAGGCTAGTTGTATACGTACGTCAGTAGGCTAGTTGTATACACACGTCAGTAGGCTAGTTGTATACATACGTCAGTAGGCTAGTTGTATACGTACGTCAGTAGGCTAGTTGTATACACACGTCAGTAGGCTAGTTGTATACATACGTCAGTAGGCTAGTTGTATACATACGTCAGTAGGCTAGTTGTATACATACGTCAGTAGGCTAGTTGTATACACACGTCAGTAGGCTAGTTGTATACGTACGTCAGTAGGCTAGTTGTATACGTACGTCAGTAGGCTAGTTGTATACATACGTCAGTAGGCTAGTTGTATACGTACGTCAGTAGGCTAGTTGTATACACACGTCAGTAGGCTAGTTGTATACATACGTCAGTAGGCTAGTTGTATACACACGTCAGTAGGCTAGTTGTATACACACGTCAGTAGGCTAGTTGTATACATACGTCAGTAGGCTAGTTGTATACGTACGTCAGTAGGCTAGTTGTATACACACGTCAGTAGGCTAGTTGTATACGTACGTCAGTAGGCTAGTTGTATACGTACGTCAGTAGGCTAGTTGTATACATACGTCAGTAGGCTAGTTGTATACGTACGTCAGTAGGCTAGTTGTATACACACGTCAGTAGGCTAGTTGTATACATACGTCAGTAGGCTAGTTGTATACACACGTCAGTAGGCTAGTTGTATACATACGTCAGTAGGCTAGTTGTATACATACGTCAGTAGGCTAGTTGTATACATACGTCAGTAGGCTAGTTGTATACATACGTCAGTAGGCTAGTTGTATACATACGTCAGTAGGCTAGTTGTATACATACGTCAGTAGGCTAGTTGTATACATACGTCAGTAGGCTAGTTGTATACATACGTCAGTAGGCTAGTTGTATGCACACGTCAGTAGGCTAGTTGTATACACACGTCAGTAGGCTAGTTGTATGCACACGTCAGTAGGCTAGTTGTATGCACACGTCAGTAGGCTAGTTGTATGCACACGTCAGTAGGCTAGTTGTATACATACGTCAGTAGGCTAGTTGTATACACACGTCAGTAGGCTAGTTGTATACGTACGTCAGTAGGCTAGTTGTATACGTACGTCAGTAGGCTAGTTGTATACGTACGTCAGTAGGCTAGTTGTATACGTACGTCAGTAGGCTAGTTGTATACACACGTCAGTAGGCTAGTTGTATACGTACGTCAGTAGGCTAGTTGTATACGTACGTCAGTAGGCTAGTTGTATACACACGTCAGTAGGCTAGTTGTATACATACGTCAGTAGGCTAGTTGTATACGTACGTCAGTAGGCTAGTTGTATACACACGTCAGTAGGCTAGTTGTATACATACGTCAGTAGGCTAGTTGTATACGTACGTCAGTAGGCTAGTTGTATGCACACGTCAGTAGGCTAGTTGTATGCACACGTCAGTAGGCTAGTTGTATGCACACGTCAGTAGGCTAGTTGTATACGTACGTCAGTAGGCTAGTTGTATACACACGTCAGTAGGCTAGTTGTATACATACGTCAGTAGGCTAGTTGTATACGTACGTCAGTAGGCTAGTTGTATACACACGTCAGTAGGCTAGTTGTATACATACGTCAGTAGGCTAGTTGTATACGTACGTCAGTAGGCTAGTTGTATGCACACGTCAGTAGGCTAGTTGTATGCACACGTCAGTAGGCTAGTTGTATGCACACGTCAGTAGGCTAGTTGTATACGTACGTCAGTAGGCTAGTTGTATACGTACGTCAGTAGGCTAGTTGTATGCACACGTCAGTAGGCTAGTTGTATACACACGTCAGTAGGCTAGTTGTATGCACACGTCAGTAGGCTAGTTGTATGCACACGTCAGTAGGCTAATTGTATACACACGTCAGTAGGCTAGTTGTATACACACGTCAGTAGGCTAGTTGTATGCACACGTCAGTAGGCTAGTTGTATGCACACGTCAGTAGGCTAGTTGTATACACACGTCAGTAGGCTAGTTGTATGCACACGTCAGTAGGCTAGTTGTATGCACACGTCAGTAGACTAGTTGTATACACACGTCAGTAGGCTAGTTGTATACACACGTCAGTAGGCTAGTTGTATACACACGTCAGTAGGCTAGTTGTATACACACGTCAGTAGGCTAGTTGTATAAACACGTCAGCAGGCTCGTTGTATACACACGTCAGTAGGCTAGTTGTATAAACACGTCAGCAGGCTAGTTGTATACACACGTCAAAGATCAAGGACAGGTAAGTGGCAACACGCGCGCACACACACACACACACACACACACACACACACACACACACACACACACACACACACACACACACACACACACACACACACACACACACACACACACACACACACACACACACACACACACACACACACACACACACCTGCTGACTTCCACCTCGTCGGTCAGCAGCTTCTCCACCCTGAAGGGCTGGCTCAGGGGGATTCCCCTCTCCAGCAGGTCCTTCTCCCACACCTCGTGGACCATCTCGTTCCTGAAGTCCCAGTTGAACGCTCCCTCGTAGCTCAGGAACGCGGCGCACACCAGACAGTCGCCCAGGAGGAGCGAGCGCCGCCGCTTCAGCTCCTCGAATTCGAGTGTCCAGCTATAAGAAAGGGAAGGGTGTGGAGGTTGAGGATGTGTGACAGGCAGTGGTGGAAAGTAACTAAGTGCATTTACTTAGGTACTGTACTTAAGTACAATTTTGAAGTATTTGTACTTTACTTGAGTATTTCCAATTTCCAATACTTCTACTTCTACTCCATTACATCTCAGAGGCAAATATTGTACTTTTAGTCCACTACAATTATTTGAAAACTTTAGTTACTATTTACTTTTCAGATATAAATTGTTACATTATAAAACGTACATTAACCACTTCAGCCCTATGTTATACATAGGCTATTTGAAAATAGCAGATCTACAAGCTCACAACGCGTCGCATCGCGACGCATTGTGAGCTTGTAGATCTGCTATTTTCAAATATTTTAGTACTTTTACTTTTGGTACTTCAAGTACATTTTGATGCCAATACTTTTGTACTTTTACTCAAGTGCATTTTGAATTCTGGACTTTTTCTTGTAACAGAGTATTTCTATGTTGCAGTATTGGTACTTTTACTTAAGTAAAGAATTTGAATAATTTTTCCACCACTGGTGACAGGATGTGTGACATGTATGGAATGCCCATTTCAGTTTGGTGGCTATACCACATCCTCCCTAGTACCTACCTATAAAATAAGCCTAATAAGTAAATTAAATACCCAAATGGAAAACTAGACTATCTTCTAAATCAACTTAATCCTTATATTGTCATGAATGTGTAACAGCATATTTCTTTTGCTTTGTTCAATACCTTTTGGTTTGTTTTTGTTTTGTTTTTGTCTCTTCTGCTCAGTCCTGTACTTTTATTTTTTATCAGTTGTCCTATAACCTTTATCATAGGTGTTTATGTATATATATATATATACACCATATGCATATATTTTTGTACATTTTCTTTTTTGTTGTTTTTAGTTTTTTGTTCATCTTTGCTTTTAATATTAAATAACTCTTATTATATGTAATGTAAACGGTGAGGTTCTCACATAAGCCCCCCAGGGTTTCTTACCTCACCGGCACAACAACTATCTCATAATGTTTCCCTTGGAAATAACTAACATGTTCTGTAAATGTATACAAAAAATGTTGTGCAAATCAAATAAATCAAATCAGGAAGATCAGGAGGAGTCCAGCCCAGTGGTGTAAAGTAACTAAGTACATTTACTCAAGTGCTGTACTTAAGTACAATTTTTAAGGTATTTTTTTTACTTTACTGGAGTATTTTCGATTCTCAATACTTTTAGTTCTACTCCACTACATCTCAGAGGCAAATATTGTACTTTTACTTCGCTACAATTATTTGAAAACTTTAGTTACTAGTTACTTTTCGGATATGAATTATGATATTATGAAACATACATTAACCACTTTAGCCCTATTTTATGCCTAGGCTATTACTAGGCAGATCTACAAGCTCACAACGCGTCGCGATGAGCTTGCTATTTTCAAACATTTTAGTACTTTTACTTTTGGTACTTTAATTGCATTTTGATGCCAATACTTTTGTACTGTTACTCAAGTAACATTTTGAACACAGGCCTTTTACTTGTAACAGAGTATTTTTTGTATTGTGGTATTGCTATTTTTACTTAAGTAAAATATCTGAGTACTTCTTCCACCACTGGTCAAGACCATGGCGGACAGCGTATGATCTGTCCCGCTCGGCTCACCGCTTGTTCTCGGAGCCCAGGCCAGAGATGAGTTTGTCGGCAGCTGTCAGCCTCCTCTGCATGATCTCGGCCTCCTCCTGCAGCACCTGTTTCTCCCCCATGGCGCCGTCGTACTTCTCTCTCAGAGCGCCCAGCTCCTTCTGAATGGCGTTCAGCTCGTTCTGAATGCGCTGCAGCTCCCGCTTGCTCTCGAAGAAGTTCCGCTCCAGACGCGCTACCTATAGAATTCGATGCACAGCATCCACAATGCTCATAAACAACATTGTGCCTTATCTACAGACTAGGCCTGTCCCCGACTTAAGATTTCTATAGTTGAATTTTGGCATGATTCGACTGAGATTGGCAGTCGAATCAGTGCCAATCTCTCAGTCGAATCAAATAGAGTAACATTCCATTTGGGCTGTAGGGGTGCTTAACCCATTTAGACCGGGAACCCCTATTCGTAACCATACCTTTCAATCCGGGAGCCCCTTTTGGGGTTCTTGTTGCTATGTACAGTATATAGCAACATATTTTCTTTGTAATTTTTGAATAAATATTTGAAGTTCAGAAAACTTAGGTCAGGATTTAGAAGGTGTTTTTAGAATCGGCCTCAGGTCTAAATGGGTTAATGTCTGATTTAACATATACTTGCTTGGTTTCTCCCAATAAATCATGATGTATATCCTATTTTTGGCAAACTATTAGTTAATTAATATAACAAATTAGGCCAATGTCTCAGTCAAATAATGACAAAAACAAAAATAATTCGACTAAGAGATTGGCAGTCGACTCAGACTCCCCTCGACTGATTAGTCGACTATTCGAATAATCAAGGTCAGGCCTACTACAGACAGAGTTTTAGGTCCAAAACAACAATGTATGTTTTCACAAGGTGTTTAACAAGGTATGTTTTCACATTACCTTCTCTCTTTTGGGCTTGATCTCCCTGGCAACATCACAGTAGCCCATGACCGCCTCCACAAATTTGAGCATTCCTGAGCCGGCCTTACTGATAACCTGCATCTCCTCAGGACTAGTGTTGAGGTTCTTCAGAAAGCCTGGCCCGGGACAATGGCATTCATCATTACAACCAGTGGTGGAAAGAGTACTCACATTTCTTACTTAAGTAAAAGTATCAATACTGCATTGTAGAAATACTCTGTTACAAGTAAAAGTCCGGAATAAAAAAATGTACGTGAGTAAAAGTACAAAGGTGTTAGTATCTAAATATACTTAAAGTACCAAAAGTAAAAGCACTAAAATGTTTGAAAATAGCTGATCTACAAGCTCACAACGCGTCGCGATGCGACACGGTGTGAGCTTGTAGATCGGCTATTTTCAAATAGCCTAGGTATAAAATAGGGCTAAAGTGGTTAATGTATGTTTTATAATGTAATAATTTATATCTGCAAAGTAACTAGTAACTAACGTTTTCAAATAATTGTAGTGGAGGAAAAGTACAATATTTGCCTCTGAGATGTAGTGGAGTAGAAGTAAAAGTACTGAAAATTGGAAGTACAGCACTCCAGTAAAGTAAAAATACCTCAAAACTGTACTTAAGTACAGTACTTGAGTAAATATACTTAGTTACTTTACACCAGTGATTACAACCAATGTAAAATTAGGAGGATTTTATGCAACATGAACGTTAACGACATTTGTAATGTCGTCGTTATTGCTTTTGTAATAATTACAGGGTTTAGTTAACCAATAACCGTTAAGAGAAAGATAGATACCTCTTACAGTCTTGACCTGGCTGGAATTGATGACGTCACAGTCCATTTCCATCAGTGAGCGCAGGAAGTTAGCCTCTGACATCATCCCTCGGGCCGCCTTCCAACTGATCTCCTTGTGGCCGCGTATCACCAGGATGCACTCACACACAACCTGCACCTGTTTGGGTGGCTTGGCAAAGGATCTTAAGCGGAGGACAGGGGACCAACATGCAAGCAGGACAGGTAACGGGGGAATAGGAAACACAGGACAAATATGAATAAGAAATGTAGCTGTAAACGTTTAAAAAGGTAGGGTAAGTGATTCACTTTGTTTAAAATAAGTGTTAAATAGCTCTATATTCTGATCGTACTCATTGTTATATGAGAACAACACGGGCTAAAACCCTAGATTTTGCGATGAAATATGCGGTGGTTTTATGTGATTTTATGCAGTGAAATTGCGTGAAGTTGCGAAATATGATCAGATCTACAAGCTTGTAGATCTGCTATTTTAGTGTCCAGCTAGCCCAAAGTATAAAATAATGGTTAAAAGTGGTCACACAGATGCGTTCCCGGTCTTAAAGGGACAAGAAGAGACTTTGAATCAGCAAAGCACCTGATCTCGGTGACGTCAGACTTCTCCAAGCCCTGTAAGGCGGTACGGGCGGCCTCCAGGGCCGGCAGAGCCTCAGCCAAGGAACTCTCCGCGTCTTTCTTCTCGACGGCGATCACCTTGTTCTGCTCCTCGACCTCCTTGGCTTTTTCTTCTGCCAGCGTCTTCTTCTCCTCAGCTGGAAGGGAGGAAAGGTGTCAACGTGAATCGGCGCGCTTATAGCGGGGTGGAAAGTAACTAAGTACATTTACTTAAGTACCGTACTTAAGTACAATTTTGAGTGTATTTGTACTTTACTTGAATATTTTCAATTTCCAATACTTTTACTTCTACTCCACTACATCTCAGAGGAAAATATTGTACTTTTACTCTACAACAAATATTTGAAAACTTTAGTTACTGGTTACTTCTCAGATATAAATATTATATGATAAAACATACATAAACCACTATATTATACCTAGGCTATTTGAAAATAGCCCATCTACAAGCTCGCGACGCGTTGTGAGCTTGTGGATCGGCTATTTTCAGACATTTTAGTACTTTTACTTTTGGTACTTCAAGTACATTTTGATGCCAATACTTTTGTACTTTTACTCAAGTCAATTTTGAATTCTGGACTTTGACTTGTAACAGAGTATTTCTATATTGCAGAATTGGTTACTTATACTTAAGTAAAGAATTTGAGTACTTTTTCCACCACTGTAGCCAAATACGTTGTGTGTGTGTGTGCGTGTGTGTGGGCGTGCATGTGTGCGTGCGTGCGTGTTCACACTGACCCACAGTGGTGTTGGTGGAGATCTCCTGGAGAAGGAGCTCGCAGGCTGAAGACTTTTCTGCCAGCACCACCTTCTGCTCTGCTAGCTTGTCATTGAGCTGGGCCAGCTGCACGCTGGTCTTCTCCAGCTTATCCAGACCCCCCTCTAGGCGCTTGCACTGAGCTGAGGTTAAACATGAAACCAAACGTTTTACGATCATGTAAATGTACAAACCACACTGAAACATACATTCAATTTGTTGTTTGTATTTGCACAGTTTACATTTCGTCACCTTGCTAAACTAATGGCCTAAGTCATATTTTGAGGAAAATTATATTTTTGTCTAAGTCAGCTCTTCATGACACTGGCCACCTCTGGTAAAATCGCCTATCTCGTCATTAACTGAAAAGGATCATGCTGTTCCCTCCCCTTTTAGTATAATGGCCTATCGGGAGATAGGCCATTATACTACAAGGGGAGGGAACAGCATGATGTGTGACTTAGGCCAAAATAGGCACATTTTTGGCCTAAGTCACATGTTTTTGTGAGAAAATGATCAAATCAAAGTCAGGTTCAATCCTATTTAAACCCATTTAAATCTCTTATGTTACATAACTGACAGATAGTGTTATTTTTATGTCAATAGTTATAATTTGTTATAAACGTTTTGGGTGAAATGATTAAGAAATATCATATAGTTTTGTTTGGAACGCATCTGCAAATCTTTGGATATATATTCTTTTAAAGTGAACATTTTTAACTCAAATCTTTGCTTCTGGGGGTCCCTGGAACAAAATATTTTGAGATGGGGGTCCGTGGTCAAATACATATAATTTTTAGAGTCCTTGACATGAAAAAGTTTGGGAACCACTGATATAGAAACATACGTTTTTCAGAATACTGTTGGGATTTAGAAGACATTTGTAGAATCGGCTTCAGGTCTAAATGGGTTAATTTAGCAAGGTGACGATTTTTCAATCAGCTCATCTACTCACCCAGGATATATTGGTCCTTGTCCTCCAGCAGCTTGGTGCAGGTGGTGAGGAAGTCCAGGTAGTTCTTCGGAGTGACATAGTTGCTGCGTCTGAGTTTCTGCAGGAACATTCTGCTGTACTCTCCCACAGAGCGATGGACCATGCAGACGTGGGCTATCACTGCCTCAAAATGGGACTTGGGGATCATTGGACTTTTTCCTGCAGCAATGAATGGCACGCAACTCATTTAGTATCATAAACAGCTCCATTCAAAAGAAGTGCTGAATGCATGAATGGTGTGGTGTGATTTACAGACCTAGGAACGACTGGGCCACAGCGTGCAATGCCTGCGGAGGCCATGGCAGGAACCAATCTATCCCAGTGTTGTTCACCAGTCCTATGAAATGAAGAAAAGAAGGTAGGAAAAAAATGTGACACAAACTATTTTCACATATTAAAAGGTAGGGTAAGTGATTTACTTTGGTTAAAATGGGAGTGTTAAAAGTGTTAAATAGCTCTATATTCTGATAGTACTCATTGCTGTAGAGTGTTTGTTCACCTTTAAGGCAGGGTAAGTGATTTTCTTTGGTTAAAATAAATGTTAAATACCGTAGCTCTATATTCTGATAGTACTCATTGCTATAGAGTGTTTGTTAAGTAACAGGAGTCTCCACGTCTCTCCAGCTCTTTAATAATCAGAAAATGCTTTTTCAGGTCAGGATACCAATTTGATCCAATCAGAATAGAGAACGCAGGCAGGATACAGATTAAACAAGTGAAATTGGAAGTGATGACACAGAGAAATGAGCAGACAAAATTGGAACTGGAACACTATAAAAAATTAAGCTAATAAATGGATACGCTCTCCTGATTTGCTGACATTTTGTCACCTACCTGAAAATGTATTTTCTGTTTATTAAAGAGGTGGAGAAACATGGAGACTCCTGTGACTGAACAAACACTCTATAGCAATGATTATATGAGCATATAGTGCTTTAACCTTTTAACAAAAAACGTTTTGTTTTGACCCAAAAATCTCACTTACCCTACCCTACTTTAAATCATGCATGCAATTGCCGGCAGACTGTGGCACAATATCTCACCTGGAAAGTTCCTGCAGCGTGTTCTGAGGGTGTCCCCCACTGGGGACATGCACAAGACAATGTGCAGGTTGTTGGCACTCTTGTTGACAAAGTACTGCCACATGCTGTCCTTGGAAGGGCCGGCACCCTTCTTCATGGCTTCATCACGCAGCTGATTAATAACCGACTCCTTCTCATCGTCGAGGAACAATGCAGGAACGATGCCTGTGAATGGAGAGTTGGCTTGAGAGCAGTTCTAGAGCTGTCACAGCGAAATAAAAAGAGGAATGAGAGTACAAGCATGGACGTTCTATGCAGTGTTGATTTCGTTGACTAAAACTATGACGAAAAATGTTTGTCGACTACCTTTTTTCACTGACAAAAACGAAATAAAAGCTATGATGACTAAAACTGAGACTAAATATATTGACAATTTCGTAAACAAATAAAAACTAGACTAACATGTTAGTGAGGGACGAGTGGAGAAGAGATCCAGTAGAACTAAAAGACAAGTCATTTTATGTTTGGTTGCGCTCGGGTGTTAAAGGGATATTTCACTTTAGAAAAAAATGTTGGTCATTTAATTGTCTACTCAGGATTTTGTGAACCCCCCAGACAGTTTTTAAGTTGCTCGATTCAGTATTTAGATATTTGATATTCATTTTATCAGACACGCCCCCTTCCTATACAAACCCATTGTAACTTCAAACTCCATTAACCATGTTAGATTCATCAAAAACACCCGTCCTTGGTTCTGGTGACTCATACCGCCCCCCTAATACATGAGGGGGCCGTGTTTTCTTACTACTTTACTTTTTTCATTTATTTTTAATATTTTTTTTTGAAAATTAAAATAAATAAATACAATAAAATAATGAAATAAAATAAATGAAGAAATTAATCGGAAAAACACGGCCCCCTCACGCATTAGGAGGGCAGGGTGAGTCACCAGAACCAAGGACGGGTGTTTTTGATGAATTTAACATGGTTAAAATGGAGTTTGAAGTTACAATGGGTTTGTATAGGAAGGGGGCGTGTCTGATAAAATGAATATCAAATATCTAAATACTGAATCGAGCAACTTAAAAACTGTCTCGGGGGTTCTCAAAGGCCTGAGTAGACGATAAAATGACCAAAAGTTTTTTTGAAAGTGAAATATCCCTTTAAGCTCTGAAAATAGCCGATCTACAAGCTCACAACGCGTCGTGCTGCGATGCGTTGTGAGCTTGTAAATCGGCTATTTTCAGCATGCAACCAAGTGTAAAATCAGCCATTACCACGCCATCAAGGCACCGCCAAAATACCTTTTATTTGACTAAATCAACTGTAGATTTAGTCGACTATAATCTTATGATATTTAGTCGACTAAAACTAGACAAAAACTAAAACGTTTCAAATGACTAAAATATGACTAAAACTAAATGGAATTTTATTCAAAGGACTATGACTGAAACTGAATCAAAATGTGCTGTCAATATCAACACAGTTCTATGTTCAGACCGGAGGTGAGCATGTTGTTGATGAGTTCAAGGAAGCCCTCCTCGACGACATGGCCGTCGGTGAACAGGAACACCGTCTTCTTGTTGTCAATGCCCAGCTTCAGGTACAGGGTTTTCAGATCTTCGCGGAAGTTTGACTCAGCATAGCCTCTGCTTAAGGTGATCTCAAACACCTGGGGGCATAATACAGCAGTGGTGGAAAGTAACTGAGTACATTTACTTAAGTACTGTACTTAAGTCAAATTTTGAGGTATTTTTTACTTTTTTTTATTTCCTGTTTTCAATACTTTTACTCCACTACATCTCAGAGGCAAATGTGGTACTTTTACTCCACAACAATTATATGAAATCTTTAGTTACTAGTTACTTTGTAGATTTTGATTATTATTACAAAACATACATTAACCACTTCAGCCCTATATACATTTCGGCCATTTGAAAATAGCCGATCTACAAGCTCAAAATGCGTCGCAAATCTCGCGATGCGACGCATTGTGAGCTTGTAGATCAGCTATTTTCAAAAGATTTTTATAAATTGTATACATCTGAAAAATGGGACATTCTGCGTAATGAGTTCATTTTACTTTTGGTACTTTAAGTACATTTTGATGCCAATACTTTTGTACATTAACACATTCCCTGCCAGAGTTTATTCATAAGGTACTCACTACTCACCCACTGCCAGCGTTTTTGAGTTTTATAGCCTTTTGAACCGTTCACAAAAAAAATATATCCATTAAAATCCGCGATCGGATGGTGTTTATAAACAGCAACGACGGACGTACGAGCCCTCATAATGTTTACACTTTTTTTCCTTTTTCTTCTTCTGTGGTATGAGCCACTGAAAGAGGCTGCAAACGTCATATCCGTTTGGCTGTGACGTGGCTGTGACGTTTCCCCACCGGCCATCTTAGATTAGCTTAGCCTCCGATCGGCTATCAGATCGTTTTTAAACACAAAGAGGATAACCGTTCGTCGATCAAAGAAAAGAAAATACAACCGGAGCTTACCATTCGTTTTTTAAACCGTGTGAAAACCATGATCTTTAGCCAAAACCAGGGAAAAAACGTTTTTTCAAGATAAAAAACGAACCGGAAACGGTTGTCGGAAATTTTCTCATAGGATGGGTCGGAAGCGTCATGGGGAAAAAAAAAAATCAAGGATGGTACCAAAAAAATGTTTTTTCGTTATTAAACCACATAAAAAGACGATCCCGAGATATCTCGGGATACGCAGGTAACGGGTGGATTTAATGTCCCGAGATATCTCGGGATTGGCAGTATATGTGTTAACTCAAGTAAAATTTGACTTCGGGACTTCTTACTTGTATTTCTACATTGCAGTATTGACACTTTTACTTAAGTAAGAAATGTGAGTACTTTTTGTCCACCACTGATATACAGTAGGTTTACATAGCAACTATAACAAAAATGGAGATTTCTCATGCTGCGACCTTTTGTCTTTAATCATGAGGCCCTACCTCACAGCCGGCGGTGAAGGCAGCCAGCTTGGTCAAGGACTGCCTGCCGGAGCCTCCCACGCCGACCAGCAGGGCGTGGCCGCGGTCCATGCGGAGGATCCTATGCACTCGGGTCAGATGCTCCAGGGCGTCGTCGAACAGAACCAGATTCATCTTGGACTTGGTCTCGTTGTACTCCTCTAGAATCTCCTGCAGAGTCATATAATATATATATAATAAACTTTATTTATATAGCACCTTTTTAATCCATTAAGACAGGGAACGCAGCCGTGTGTTTTTTTTTTAATATTCTTTATATATTTCATATTTGTTATATTTGTTATATTTGTTATATTTTTATATATTTTTTATGTTTAAAAAAGAAAACAGTTTTAGAATCGGCCTCAGGTCTTAATGGGTTAAACAATGTTACAAAGTGCTTAACTTAAAATCAAACAGTGAATCATAGATCATAAACAATTACAGCAACAAGAACAACACACAACAGTATCAGTGAGTATACAGGAGTAGATGCACCGAATTCTGCTGTTTAGGAGGTTAAAAAGGCCTTTCTATAAAAATGGGGCCCTGACGGCAAAGGCCCGATCACCCTTGGTCACCAGCCTAGAATTAGGAACTTCTAGTAGGGATCTAGTAGGGACCGCATCAGAGGACCTTAGGTGGCAGACAGGCACATTTATTTTTTATTTTATTCTTTTTATCTCAGGTACTAGTGTAAATAAGTTGATAACTTGTTTGGCTTTTTTGTTGTTATCTTGTTTGATCTCCCTTCCCACTTGCCCCCCGTCCCCTCTTCTTCCTCCCCGTCTTCTTTCTATGGAAGGGAATGGGAACGATTTCACCCACTTTTTTTACCTTGTAAACCTGTGATGTGACAAAAAACCTGATGGGGTTCTAGCAGGTCAGCTAGGTATTGTGGTGCCAGGCCATTAAGAGCTTTAAAAGTTAACAATACCATCTTAAAATCTATTCCAAAAGTTACTGGCAGCCAGTGCGGTGCAGCCAGTACCGGGGTTATGTGCTCTGATCTCCTAGTCCCAGAAATAAGTCTGGCGGCGGCATTCTGTACCAACTGCAGGCGGTGTATGGATCCTTTGCTAGTAAGTACCATGATGTAATGATCTTTAGATATCTTATAATTGTAGATTATTTCAATGTTGCCATGTAACAAATTATCATGACAACTACTTGTATAGTATAGTTGTACTTGTATAAAGTCACATGATCTTACTGAGGCCAACCTTAACTGGAACAGTACCTGGAACAAGGCTTTAGAAGCTTCATAGTCGCATATGTCCTCATATACTCTGGGTTCAGACTCACTGAGGGCTGTCTTGTAGTCTCCATATAGGATGGGATCCTTCATGGCTGACTCTAGGTCTGACTTGAAATGCTCTTCAATTAAGTTTTTTATATGACCTTGTACCTGGAGGCAAAAAAACACAAAAAAACAAATAAAGCATCTGTTTTAACCAATTAAGACCGGGAACGCATCTGTGTGTCATTTTTTAGATTTCTTTGGCTCTTCAAAAATAGCAGATATACAGTACAAGCTTAGATCTGCTATTTTTAGGAAAAATCGCGAAAATGTGTGCAAATCTTTGAATATATATATTTTTCAAATCGAACAATTTTAACTCAAATCTTTGCTTCTGGGGATTCTACAAATGTCTTCTAAATCCTATGTTTTTTTGAAAAAATCAATGTTGCTATAAAATCAGTGGTTCTCAAACGTATTCATGTCAAAGACAAAATTTAATTTAGGCTGCAGTGTGCCATACTCGTCCACCTATAGGGCGTAACGTGGAGCGTACATACGTTTTCACGATTTTTCAATAATAGCCGATCTACAAGCCGAGTTATGCACGCTATGCGTTTGTATATCTGTTATTTTTGAATAGCCAAAGCATAAAATAATGGTTAAAGTGGTTATGCAGATACGTTCCCAGTCTTAATGGGTTAAAGGGATTACATGGGATTAAATGTAATATCCATGGAGCGAACATTGATAACAAGATCACATACAGTATTTGTAATAACAGAGGTGTAATTGCAAAATGTCACTTGTTCCTCCAGCCAATATAAAAAATGAATACAGTATGTACGTATAACTACCAGGGTCTTATCAGTTTCATTGATGAGTCTATCGTGGAACACTCTCAGGCACTCGTTCCTCCAAACACGCACAAACTGGGAGACTGTCAAAAACCTGTCAAAGAAACATGCCAAGACAGAGAAACTTGAGAAAACAAGCCTAAGAGAAAATTCCATTTAGTTTTAGTCATATTTTTGTCATCTGAGATGTTTTAGTTTTTGTCTAGTTTTAGTAGACTAAATATCATAAGATTATCGTCGACTAAATCTACAGTTGATTTAGTCGACTAAAATGTATTTTGGTGGTGCCTTGATGGCGTCGTAACGGCTGGTTTTACACTTGGTTGCATGCTGAAAATAGCAGAGCTAGCTCACAACAGTGACAGTCACAGTTGTGAGCTTGTACATCGGCTATTTTCAGGGCTCAACACCCGAGCGCAACCAAACATAAAATGACTTGTCTTTTAGTTCTACTGGATCTCTTCTCCACTAGTACCCTCCCATTTTAGTTTTATTTGTTGACAAAATTGTCAATATATTTAGTCTTAGTTTTAGTCATCATAGCTTAGTTTTTATTTAGTTTTGATTTAGTTTTCGTCAGTGAAAAAAGGTGGTCGACGAACATTTTTCGTCATAGTTGACAAAATCAACACTGGTGAAAAGTAACATGTAGTGATGCCATGAACCCACTGTGTCGTACCTCTCAGAGTTTGTGGCGGTCAGTCCATTGTAAACCCTGGAGAGGTCCCTCAGATTGAAGATGTAGTGGAACTTGGAGGGCGTGGGCGGCAGCTCTCTGATGATGCTCTTGTACAACTCCAGTGTGCACGAGGTCACCGTATCACACACCTTCTGTATGGCCTCTTCAAAAGACTAAAAACATTGACTCATACTTAATGCCCGGCTGTAAGACACTTTTATTTTAGTTCCTAGAATTATAACAGTAGAGCCTCGTTCATCAAAGAGACTCCACAACCAACCAGTCTGCCAAACAGACACAACGATCCAAGCATGTAGCAACAATGTGAAATTATATTAACCCATTAAGACCGGGAAAGTATCTGTCATTTTAGATTGTAACCACTTTAACCATTTTTTTATACTTTGGCTATTCAAAAATAGCAGATCTACAAGCTCATCGCGCTATGTGCTTGTAGATCTGCTATTTTTGAAAAATCATGAAAATGTGTGCAATTCTTTGAATATTTTTTTTTTAAGCAAACATTTGTAACTCAAATCTTTGCTTCTGGGGGTCCCTGGAACTAGATATTTTGAGATGGGGATCCGCGGCCAAATACATATAATTTTGGGGGTCCTTGACATGAAAAAGTTTGAGAACCACTGATTATAGAAACATACATAAGTGTTTCATAAAACTGTTAGAAGACATTTGTAGATGCGTTCCCGGATTGAATGGGTTAACTGTGTGTGTACATTAATTAGAATCTATGTGATAACTGCACTTGGAAGTCTTTCAACTGAAAATGAGACTTAGCATAGAGTACATGAGCATACATTTCCCCAAACAAACCTGACTCAAATACCCCACTATGGTAACACTATACTTGAAGGTCGCTTCTATAACGCATTACAATGCCCTTATAAGGCATTATAACACTTGTTATAGATGTTTATAATTATGCATAACAACTTATAACAAGGGTTATGAAGTATTATAACTTATAATACTATCATTTGTGCTGGTCATAATGCATTATAAAGTCAGTGGAACAGCACATTATAACTACCAGGTACCACTTTACTTCACTTTTTTTTAGGTCTTGTCTATAATACATTATAATAACATTTATTATGCAGTATAATGCATCATAATGCATTGCAATGCCCCTTTAAGGCATTATAACACTTGTTATAAATGTTTATAATTATGCATAACAACTTATAACAAAGACACATTATAACTTAATTAAGTTATGGTAGTTATAATGTGCTTTTCCACTGAGCGTATAATGCATTATGACCAGCACTTATAATACGTTTTAAACGTTGTAATACGTTGTTATGCATAATTGTAAACATTTATAACGAGTGTTATAATGCCTTATAAGTGCATTATAATGCACTATAAATGTGATTACAATGCATTATAATCACATTTATAATGCACCTTTACCTTTAAGTAAAGTGTTACCAATAGGCTCTATGCAGAGCAGCCATAGTATCACTTCCTTCACAGGTGTTGCCAATGATACTAATGAAGGCTCTCTTCCATTAGAGTAGAACAGTGGTTCTCAGACTTTTTAATTTCAGTGTACAAATGGAACCAAATGGACCCTTACGGGTCCATTTGGTTCCATTTGTACACTCTCAAAGTTACACACCCGTAAGGGGTCCATTTGGAACCCCCTCAAGCAACCACAAGGGTCCCTGAACCACAATTGTAGACCCACTGGTGTAGCAGAGTGTTTCCAGTGAGCCAACGTGCACAATGTCAGCACCCTGACTCTGTTTGACCAGAATGGAACAGAGCCTTCATTAGTATCATTGGCAACACCTGTGAATTTCTTCACAATATGGCTGCTGTGCTTAGAGCCTATTCGACTCCCAGGAGGTTCAGGTGAGTGACGTTCCAGTGTGCACTGCATTGTGAGGTAGACGGGTGGGTGGGTGGTGCTCACTTTAGTGTGGCCATTGATAATGGAGGCGTAGATACGGTGGAGGGACTCCTCCTCTGGGAAAGGGCTGTTGAACACGCTGAAGAGGGAGATGAAGCGAGGGTCCACCTCGTTCCTGCCGCCTCCCGCTTTCCCCATGGCCGCCACGAAGCCCAGGTCTTTGAGGAGTTTGTAGTTGAGCTCCTTCTCTCTGTTGTACATGCCTCCTCGGTCCAACAGCAGCTTCAGCAGCGCAATAGGCTGCTGTGTGCCATACTCGTCCACCTATAGGGCGTAGCGTGGAGCGTACATAAGTTTGAGTTTGAGATTAGTTAAGGTGGAACATAGTGGTGGAAAAAGTACTCAAATGTTTTACTTAAGTGAAAGTATCAATACTGCAATATAGAAATACTCTGTTACAAGTAAAAGTCCGGAATTCTAAATGGCATCATAACGTACTTAAAGTACCAAAAGTAAAAGTACTCAATATGCAGAATGTCCCATTTCAAGTTTTCAAATGTATAAAAATCTTTAGAAAATAGCAGATCTAGAAGCCCACAATGCGTCACATCGCGACGCATTGTGAGCTTGTAGATCTGCTATTTTCAAATGGCCGAAATGTATATACAGTAGGGCTGAAGTGGTTAATGTATGTTTTGTAATAATAATCAAAATCTGCAAAGTAACTAGTAACTAAATGTTCAAATAAATGTAGTGGAGTAAAAGTACAATATTAGGATCCGAGATGTAGTGGAGTAGAAGTAAAAGTATTGGAAATTGGAAATACTCAAGTAAAGTACAAAAAACTCAAAATTGTACTTAAAATTGTAAGTAAATGTACTTAGTTACTTTGCAACACTGAACATAATATGGACAAACAAGCACAGGGACCAAATGCAGGCTTGGGCAAAATGGAAAGCGATGGAGAGTATCCGTGAATACCCGTGGCATGTTCAGGTCGTCCATAAAGACCAGCAGCCGCTTCCCCATTGGGGGGCCGTATATCTCTTTGGTCCTTTTCTCCACATTGGCCTCCAGGTTCCTCTGCAGGTCCATAGAGGTGGTCCTCGATGAGAAGTTAATTGTCAGTGTCATCTGGAAACAGGGGGGAAATGGTCAGGGACGTGCACAGATAGACTCTCGGTGGTGCTAGAGCACCTGCCCTTTGCCCTCTTGACCAGAAGTGCCCCTTTGAAAAAAAGGTTTACAGCAGGGGTCTTCAACAGGGGGTCCGGGACCCCTTGGGGGTCCTCAGAGTTACTACAGGGGGTCCGCCAAATCTTTATGTGACATGATTTTTCTTTTTACCATAACCACTCGAAACCTAGCATCCCTTTTCTGAGGAGAACCTTAGCCAAAAATAGCAAATCTACAAGCCCACAACGCCTCGCGTTGTGGGCTTGTAGGCCGGCTTGTAGATCGGCTGTAGTGGGCTACAAGGCCGGGCTTGTAGATCGGCTATTTTTGGCAAAGAGGTATAGGTGTAGAGGGAAAAAGAGCAGACCAAGTAAACAAAAAAAAGTATGATTTACTTGAGCACCTGCCCCTCAAAATGTCTGTGCACGCCACTGGAAATGGTTAAAACTGCGATCCATCACTTTTTTGTGTGAGAACCTGTGTTGCCAGATGGGAAATCTTCAATTATCGTACCGGAGGCTTAAAATGATCGTATTTGAAAGAAAACTATCGTACACAGCCAAAAAGAAGATAAATCACAGGTGTAAATATATGTAATTTCACCAAGATAAATCGCATTCATTCAAGAAACAACCTTGTTTGAGACTCCTATGAATAAAAACGCATCACACATGCTGCGCAGGCAACTTCCTGGACCTTACCCAAATAAAAGCCTTCAAAATTCACTCACTTTTTTGTGATATGGCGAAATGATCGTGCATTTGGGCATTTTGGGAATTATTGATCAATGATACAGAGGGTACAATTATAGTACAAATACGATAATTATCGTACATCTGGCAACACTGGTAAGAACAAAATGCTATTTTGACCAATCTGTATGGCAGAGTATGTTTATACAATGTATAACTAACACAACCTCGAAAAAGTTAGTGACACCCACAGTCACAAAACTAGAGGGAGCGTAAACAACAATCTGGTACCACCCACCCATAAAACAAACATTGGCAAATTCTCCTTCAACAGCACAGCCACCAAGGTATGGAATAGTCTAACCCCATCCCTCAAAAAATGCAGTTCGCTGGGCTCATTTAAAACAGCCCTAAAAACTCATCTTTCTGGAGGCCAAAAGAGGAGCTGGTACCAGTTTCCCTGTAGACAGGCGACCCCCCCCCTCCCCTTTTTTTTGTACATACTTTTTATTTTATTTTATAATGCTTTTTTTGTATATAATTTTGTATTTTCTCATGCCTTTTTTTGTACATAATGGTATATATTTTTTCCTCTGTATTCTTATGTTGATTTTTGAACTGTTTGGTTGCTACTATATATGTCTATGAAATTAATTCAAGGACCCCAACGGAAACAAGTCCGCAAGGACTTTTTTGGCCGGACCTTTTAGTCAAAAGCATTATAAATGTAACTGTGTTGTTTTACATTCTTTTGCCTAATAAAAAATTCAATCAATCAATCAAACAACCGCTTTGGTTGTATTTAGTCTCCCTGCTCTTCTATTGAGACATTTAGATCCCGTGGGTTGACGAGTGGTACTTCCTGCCCTGAAGGTCAAAATTATAAGCAAGCAAATTATATGAAGGTCAGTTGGCTCTCATGCATTGAAGGAGGCATGAGCTCGGTCCTGGCCTCCCTAGGTTGGCAGAGGGAAGGTAGAACCCAGGATTACATAGACAATTGGCACTGGTGTAAAAAAAATGGGGTTATAAAATTGCGGGATACATAAAAAAATAAATAAAAAAAAAGTACCCAGCATCCGCCTTTGAAATTGAGTCTATATAGGGTCTATATAGGAAGTGACAGTTCATATGAATGGCCTGTAGTTTTCCCGTTTTACCCATGCTGGTGTCAGAAGAAATAACTCTCAATGCAAGCGGATGGGTTTTTGCCGAACTTTAGACTTGATTTTATTACCTTAATAAACATTGTCATAAATACTACATGCTTCCAATCGCTAGTTTAAAGTCTTCTTTCAATCACCATGATATGCGTTTTGGTAAATTATGGTCCCATTTATTTTTAAATTGATGATAAAGTAGGGTATGCTGTAGGAAGGGGCGTGGCTACCTTGATTGATTGGATTGACAAGCTACACAACCAATAGCATTCATTCCCCACCCCCGCACTGGTCCCAACCAATAGTATTAATTTCCGAGTGCATAGGATATGACGCGGTATAGAAAGATGGCGGAGTCTATGGGCGTAACTTTGTCCATTTCTTTTTACAGTCTATGGGTTAAACCATTGGTTCTCAAAGTGGGGTCCGGGGACCCTCAGGGGTACTTGAGAGGGTTCCAGGGGGTCCCCAGCTAAATGATGGATAGGAACCATATGGACCTTATGGGTCTGTAACTCTGAGAGTGTACAAATGGAACCAAATGGATCCTTAAGGGTCTGTAACTCTGAGAGTGTACAAATGGAACCAAATGGACCCTAACGGGTCCATTTGGTTCCATTTGTACACTCTCAGAGTTAAATTAACGTTGATTTTACAATATAAATTGGGGTCCCAGAGATAGAAATGCCATTAAGTGGGGGTCCGTAGCCCTAATGCATGTCAATCCTTGAAATTAAAATGGTTGAGAATCACTGCTAGAGCCGTAAAAATCTTCTCTTATGGGGAGTCCCTGTCTTATCTTTTCAAATGGGGGTCCGCGGGCTAATAAGGGTCAATTTGGGGGTCCTTGATATGAAAAAGTTTGAGAACCACTGGGTTAAACTCACAGTAGTGTCCGCTTTCAGGTTCTTGAGGAAGTTCAGAGTGGTGGCAGTTTTCGACGTCCCAGACTCTCCCACCAGAACCACTGGTCTCTTTATCTTCACCATTTGTTCCAACATCCAGCTGGCTCTGGTAGTGTCCACGGTTGGGACTGGAGGGACAAGAGTGAAGGGTTCAGGCAGTAAAGAAATGTGAATCCATGTCAGTGTTGCCAGATGTACGATAATTTGTACTATCATTTTACCCTCTGTATTGATCGATGTACGATCAATAATTCCCAAAATGCCCAAAAAGTGTGTGAATGTACTAAATTCCCTGGCTGCTGATTCAGGATCCGATTTGGCTTTTCAAAATAAGTCAGTAAATCAGTAAATCTGACCCTAGATCAGTACTTGGAGGCATTAAAACACCGGTCGCGTCTTTCCAGTCCAGTTTCAGGCTTTTATTTATTTAAGCCTAAGCTTAAATTTTAATTCAACATTTCCCATCTGGCAACACTGATCCATGTGTAGCCAAGTCATTGTTTATTTTCTTATGTTACAGTCTACAGACTTTTACCTAGAATTTCGATAAACTTCTTGTCAGGGTCATGGACATATTTGGAGACCAGGGTACTCCAGGGAACCCATTTGTTCTTTGAACCGTCAAAATGGAAATCATACAGAGTGGGCAGGTAACCTGTGTAGAGACGGGACATATTGGGTCATTTATCAATAGTATCTGTATTACGTGAGTTAACCCTTTAGACCGGGAAAGCATCAATTGTGTCATTTTAAGATTTCTTTGGCTATTCAAAAATAGCAGATATACAAGCTCATAGCGTATGCTATTTTTGAAAAATCACTTGATGAGCTTGTATATCTGCTATTTTTGAATAGCCAGAGAAATCTAAAATGACAGAGATAGTTCCCGGATTGAACGGCTTAAATACGTTGACAATCATCTTACATGTAATACAATTCTTGTTTGTTTTCTAACCTGGGATAGAGAGGTCTCCAGGCCCAGTGATGGCTTTCTCGTCATTGATCACGGTTAAGCAGGACCGTTTCTTGATAAATTCATCAAACCTTTTCCTGCTGTTGTCCAACAAGGTGGCCCCTAGAGAACAGTACAGAGCTTCCAGGAAGTAACACTCCAGGACCTCTGCGGCGTATTCCTCAGCCACCAGCAGGGCGTCCAGCATCATGGACAACTGCTTCACCTGAACACACCACCAGTGTTGATTTCGTCGACTAAAACTATAACGAAAAATGTTCGTCGACTACCTTTTTACACTGATGAAAACGAAATAAAAACTAAGCTATGAGTAAGCTATGACTGAAACTAAGATTAAATATATTGACAATTTCGTCAACAAATAAAAACTAGACTAAAATGTTAGTGAGGGACGAGTGGAGAAGAGATCCAGTAGATCTATGTTTGGTTGTTTTATGTTTTGGTTAATGTATTCTGCTAATAACCGCCATCAGATTGAAAATTGCCTAGCCTTAATAATCCCCTCATGAGGGCTGATAATGGTAGCCTGGTTCCAGACGAATCTGCCTTTGCAAAATTGCATCGCACTTTAGCCCTCGGCAGATTAGGTCTGGCCCCCCTCAATAGAGATTTCATTTCTCTCCCTCCGAAGTCGTGAGGGACCAATCAGGGCCCAGTATCCAAATGTGGGCGGGCTTATCACCTTATTTGGAGCAATGACGTACAATGCAGGAGACTCATTTTCAGTTTTTCGCAACAAAGATGGACGCCGCCATAGCATCGATAGTAAACGCGTAAGAAAATATTTATTTTCTAAAAGACAAACAAACATTTGCCCTTAAAGCTTTTGTTGGAAAGAAAGATGTGTTAAGAATAGTTTCATCTGGTTACCAGACTAAATATGAGTGGAGCTATCTTTCGTTGTTTACTATTTCAGCACCGGCGCTTGTGTGTGACGTAGCAGGAAGCACTGCTCTGATAGGTTTTAGGTAAACCAAGAGTCTGTTTGGATCTTTTTGTAACCGCCCCTTGGAAAAAATCTATCGTTGGTAGGGACCAGACTAATATCCACACAGTGTGTCGTGTGATATTGTCTGGCCACACGAGGCTATGATAATGGTGCATCTTCAAAAAACAGGACCATACAAAATACCATACAAACTTGCATATTTGAAAACAAAAAGTTAATCAACAACTGTGTACTTGAATCTGCTGCTGCAACGCGTTATGAGCTTGTAGATCGGCTATTTTCAGCATGCAACCAAGTGTAAAATCAGCCATCAAGGCACCGCCAAGATACATTTTAGTCGACTAAATCAACTGTAGATTTAGTCGACTATAATCTTATGATATTTAGTCGACTAAAACTACACAAAAACTAACATTTCAGATGACTAAAATATGACTAAAAATGAATGTAATTTTATTCAAAAGACTATGACTAAAACTAAATCAAAATTTGCTGTCAAAATCAACACTGCACACCGCCCACAAAGAAAGACATCAACACAAGCACTTTCTGCTGGATGTCAATACAACAGTGATGGCAGCGTTTGAGACGGACAAGATGAACCAACCATGTTCAGATCTGTCTGAGGGAGAATGGTCCTCAGCTTCTGTCCCTGTTTGCCATCAACAATGCCATCCACTATCATGCCAATGGCGCTGGGTACATATTTCTCAAACAACATGTTAAGGTCTTGCTGAACCTGGAGAAAAAACAAAGGCAGATGGAGTTGAGACATGCTTAAAATTACTTAATTAAAAAAATACAAACAGTCGTTGCTGTCGGGCAGAAACCAGCTAACTCCATTTTTCCGCTTTTGAATTTCCTCCATAAATTAGTGCTATTGAACACCCTTTACGTCTGTGTGTTGGTATAAAAAAATGTAACCAATGAAAAGTATTAAAAAGCTCTTCTGACAAAACCAGCTAACTCCATTGGATCCTCAAACTTTCTGCTAAACCAGCTAACTCCACCAAAGGGGGGTGGAGTTATCTGGTTTTGCTGACTCCAGGCTCCACCCCCTTTTGACCTCCAACCTCATTGTGAGCTTGGAGGTCCATTCAGCTGTTCTTACTGTATCAATGATGAACAAAACCTCCTAACTCCACTTTTTGTTTTTGTCATTTCCTGAAGAATTGACATTTTGGAGTTAGCTGGTTTCTGCCGGACAGCAGAGATATGTTTCTCAAACCTTAAGAGGTCTGCTGTTAACCCATTTCTGCCAGTACGGGGCAAAGCGAAGATTTTTGGGGTCGACAAACACCATCCCACAGCGTGACACAGTAGCAGGAGAGGCATACTGCAGATCTCCAACCTGTAAGTGTAAAACATGATAACGGTGCCATAGAATGAGAACCGCAGAACGCCTCATACAAGAACAGAGACATGTTGAAAGTCAAACCAACCTCAAAGACCAGAGCACAGTGTCCCTGTAAACGGATTCTCTCTCCATTGGCCAGAGTGAGCAGCTTGTTGTCGTCCATTACAGAATTCATGTTCTCTACCCACAGTGCATCCACATCCCCATCAAACAGGATGTACCTGAGAATTGAAATGTATACCTTTATGCAAGAGTTCATTTTGAGATTCACGTCTGTATGTGTGACACACACTAAAATGATGTATCACATTTTTGTGTTAATTATTTTATTATAAGTGTTATTTTACAAGAACAATGCGGGGATCAAGGGGCTAGCATCTGGCTTGTAAATTGAGGCTATATAGGAAGTGTGACAGTTCATATGAATGGCCTGTAGTCTCCCTGTTCCACTGGTTTCTACTGGTTCTACCGAGTGAAGGCCCGCCCTCGCTGCATGTGGTTTCAGCCAATAGCATTCATTTCTGTTTGCATTTCGTACCGGATATAGAAAGATGGCGGATTTGAAATCGCTGCAAAATAGGCTTCATTTACAGTCTGTAGAAACCAATGGCGTGACGCTGTCAATATTTTTTGGCAGGGATGCATTAATCACCAGTAGGAGCACTACCAGGAGGGGGCAGTGTGAGGCGGTATGTGCTTTTAAAACTGTGTGGACTCAATCTTGTTGGTAGCAGCTACAACTGAATGCAGTTTGTCTCACCTGTCTTCTACTTTTATGAGTCATTACGACTGTACCGCCCAGCGCACGGGAGGTGTTGCATATACATATCATAAACGTAAATGAAGTCCACAATCATAACACCAGAGGCAGCTCCACTGAACATGTTCAATCCAGATTTGGCACAAACAAGGGAATGAACTCTTTCTCATGCTATGCAACAAAAATGTGGAATGCCCTACCAAAAGGAGTAAAGGAGTGTAAAACCCTACTCACTTTCAAAACGGCCCTAAAGTTTAAACTGCCCTCCAGTTTAGAGGACCTTGTATTATTGTGTATATATATATTGTGTGTGTGTGTGTGTGTGTGTGTGTGTGTGTGTGTGTGTGTGTGTGTGTGTGTGTGTGTGTGTGTGTGTGTGTGTGTGTGTGTGTGTATATATATATCAATCAATCAATCAATCATGCAGCATCGTATGGTGAAATATCTGGAGCAGTTTCTTGAAAATCTAATTTTGTACCTCCTGTCTTTTTTGTCTGTGGGCTTGTTGATGTCGCGGAAGATGTTGGACAGGATGCCGTCAGTCCAGTCTCGAGTGTCAGGATCCAGGATGCCGTACAGCTCGATGACACTCATGGCTTTAGGGTTCAGGCAGTACAGCTTGGTCTGCAAGCCTAATCTGTTGGGTGTGATTGAATTGATTGTTTGAATACTTTATTTAGAAAAGACATGGAAACAGTACATGGAAGTACAATTCACAATACAAGGTCTGCTAAACTCGATCGCTCATAAAAGCACAATGGCTTATTTAAAATTAGATCCCCTCGCACTCAAATCATGATGACATTTAAGAAAACAGACAGATATATACTATATGCAGTAGTAGTGTATATGTACAGTCAGCTTACAGGTTACTGGTATGAAAGACAAGAAATATATACAATAGACAGTTCGAGGAGGGGGCGGGGGGGTTAGGTTAAGACTTTGACAGGGGCCAGTTTGGACCTGATGGTGTTTTTTAGGGCAGTTTTGAAAGTGAGTGGACATTACTCCAATCGTTGGACATTACAAAACGGCATACCACAGTGAGAGAGCTACTACAGGAATCAAGATCACTGAAAGGCGAACAGGGCAGAGCAGAACTTACTTGGACTGGGCCTGACATAAAGTGCTGATCACAACAGACTTTCCTCCTCCAGTAGGACCCACCACCATGGTAGTGTGTCTGGTCATCATGGTCTCATACATCTGTACCACTTTATCCACCTGAAACCACCAGACAGCATGACATACAGTACAGATCAAACGGTCATGGACATCATGTGCCTTAACCCATTCAACCCGAGAACGCATCTCTGTCATTTTACATTTATTTGGATATACAAAAATAGTTTTTTTAATTTAGAAAAATCGTGAAAATTTGCGCAAATCTTTGAATATATATATATATATATATATATATATATATATATATATATATATATATATATTAGATATTTATCATTTATTTTTAAAGCGAACATTTGGCAAATATTTTGTTTAGGGCTGCAGGAAAAAATCGATTCGATACGAATCGCGATTCTCATGTTGGACGATTCAGAATCGATTCTGATTTTCAATTTTTTTTTATTGTAAAATGACAGTTGTGGGCTGAATCGGGAAAAAAAACTATTTTGAATCTGAAAAAAACTTTTTTTAATCGAGAATCGTTTTGAATCGTTTTTGAATCGAAAAAAAAAACCAAGAATCGGAATCGAATCGTGAGATAGCAGACGATTCACAGCCCTAATTTTGTTCCAAGGACCCCCCAGAAGCAAAGATTTGAGTTAGAAATAAAAGCTTAAAAAATATATATATTCAAAGATTTGCTTTAAATATAAGATCAGCTATGAGTTTCTATATCTGCTATTTTTGAATAGCCAAAGAAATCTAAAGTGACACAGATGCGTTCCCAGATTTAATGGGTTACGTAAAAAAAAAAAAAAGGATTTTGGAATTTAGACAAAGCCTTTATGAATAGACTGTGTGCAGACAGAATACCTGATCAGGGAGCATGGTGTATTTCTTCTCCTGGAAGATCTGCTCCACAGCATCATTGAAGCTGGGGTAGCGAACACGGGGACAGTCCAGCCCAGGGAACAGGTCTGAGATCAGCCCCAGAAACAGAGGCACATCCTCAAACACAAACTTAGGCAGGTTCATGTCTCGCAGGGCACGCATAAGCACCACGTCCTGACAGGAAAAGGAAAAAAGGGACAAATGACAGGGACAGAGAGTGAAGAATAAAACTTACTTGAGAGATATTAAAATACTAACTTAGGACTTACAGTGTGAAGCTTACAACACCGAGAGCGATTTGTTCATGCAATGCATTTATTTTCCCTTGCATTATCAACAAAGAAATTCCACTCCACTTAATGGAATTGTGACATTTATTTTTTAGAAGTCGAAGTCGAAAGTATTAAGTAATTTAAAATTGTCTTTTGCAGATAACGATAACCTTCCATATTGTGGTATTGTTTCCTATGCGTACTGCAACCACAGAGACAGGGCCCTAGGACACTAGTAATGTCACATCTACAAACCTGATTAATAATGTGTCAGTTATGAAAATAGATCAAGTAACTTGCTCTTCAGCCATAGCAATTTTGTGTTGTATGTTCATGTTGCTCTTGGTGTGTAACGGTCATTAAAACAAGCCAAAAAGAAACACATTTTCCTTTGTTGGGACAGTAACGTATTGCATTTATTTGAAGGTTTTTTTTTACCTCATGGAGATCTGGTGAACCTCTCTTTAGTTCTCCTGCCATCACCAGAACAGATTTGAGGGCTCGCAGGCCGAAGTCATAATGTGACTGCTTGGACAGTTGCCCACGGGCCAATTTATACAGCACTGTCATCTTCTTTGCTAGATTCTGCATTTGACAAGAATTCAGATTAGTTGCTGAGTTAGTGACTGACAATATGTAGGTGTGTGTGTGTGTGTGTGTGTGTGTGTGTGTGTGTGTGTGTGTGTGTGTGTGTGTGTGTGTGTGTGTGTGTGTGTGTGTGTGTGTGTGTGTGTGTGTGCGTGAGTAAGCAGTGGTGTAAAGTAACTAAGTACATTTACTCAAGTACTTTACTGGAGTATTTCCAATTTCCAATACTTTTACTCCACTACATCTCTGAGGCAAATGTTTTACTTTTACTCCACTACAATTATTTGAAATCTTTACTTACTAGTTATTTTGTAGATTTTGATTATTATTAGAAAACATACATTAACCACGTCAGCCCTATATATATTTTGTCCATTTGAAAATAGCCGATCTACAAGCTCACAATGCGTAGCGATGCATTGTGAGCTTGTAGATCTGCTATTTTCAAAAGATTTTTAAACATCTATCTATACATTAGGAAAAAGTCCCAGTTTCCGACGCCACTGATTTCATTGTTTCAGTATTAACACAACAACAACATATCACATGTCACTACAACACTAGCCACAACGTGCGAGATTCATTTACGCATTGCGTAGTCTACTTTTCATTGCTCACTACACATTTGCCTCCTCGGAGCATAATTAATTTCGTCCAACACAAATTCACCACATTAGCAACCACACCGGAAGGGGAAACCCTTTAGCACCGTTTAGCGTGAGCACAGCCAAGCGAAAACGAAGCGGCGGCCACAGCCGAGCGAAAACGAAAGGGCGGCCATTGAAATGTGTCCATCTACAAAACAAAAGTAGACGCGAGCCCTTCAACCCCCGCTGTTGCTTTCGCTTTCGTTTTGCCTGTCGAAAAACACACCGCTGTTGCAATGAACGTGTACACGCTGTATTGTCGAGTTACAACCGTGCCTGTGCCTCTGCCTGTCTCCAACAGAGCAGCCACCCAGCCACAGGGTTGCCAGGTTTGGCGCGACTAACAAGCAATGCACACACAATTCGTTTGCTTCTTGCACTTTGCTTTTGCTTTCGTTCTCCGATGTGCGGGCCAGGCTACTAGAGCACCGCATGTGTGCGTTCACCTTGGCCATGAGGAAGCCTTCAGAGAAGAGCATGATCTCGCAGATCTGCTGTAGGTCAGGAACAATGACGACCACCGGTCTGAAGAGAGCTTTGACTGACTCTGGCAGCTCAGTGCGCCCGGCGTAACCTGGGTTCATCGTGATGAAGATCCCCATGCGGTCATCCATACTGATCTCCTGGCCCTCAAACTGAAACATACCAGAGGTAGGGTCAGGTCGGGGGTTTGGAGTAGCCCTGAAACAAGCGCTACAGGTACTTGTTCCTGTTTTTTGAAATTTCTACATTTACAACCCGTACATCTACATAAACGTTCAGATTTCAAATATATAAAGTGCTGACCCCACGGCCATGGATGTTACAAGTTAAAACGCCCGGGTCTAAGTACCTGTGTCTTCCGTATTGTTCAATAAAAAGCTTTTTAATCCGATCGGCTGCCATTTTTTCATAGTTATAATGTATCAGAGTGCAGTACACCTCCCAACCAATAGGGTTGTGTAGTTTAAAGCATTATGGAGAACATTCTGAGAAAATGGCCACCCATCGGATTTAAATGCTTTTTATCGAACAATACGGAAGATACGGCTACTTAGACCCGGGCGCTTTAACTTATTACATCCATGGCCGTGGGGCAGAGGTCATCAACATGTCTGTACACAGACAAACGTGTCCGTGACAAGACATGTCTATGTCCGTGGCACTTTTTTTATTTTGAAAAATAATTCAAAATATAGCCTATATATTTTCTTCATTATAATGTAAAAACATATAAAAAATGTGTTTGAATAACTTTGGTGACTCGTAAGGTAACATGCTCATTAATATGTGCAGGAGATTTGTATTGCACATGGTACCTGCACACAATTGCATTGTGTACAGGTCAGACAATTTGGTGTGGTCAGACAATGACATAATTAATGCCAACGGCATGCGAGGGACCATAGTGAAAAAATGGTGCAGGAGAAGAGCAAAAACAGAAGGCATGTCATCTGTTCAGAAGGAGCTATTTGCTACCAAGGCAAAGGAGGGCAGAACTGGACAAGTAAGCTGATTGTCAGTAAAGGTTGTTTACGCACAGATTGATTTATATTATGCTTACTTAGATGAGTGATTCACCACATGCATGTGCACTGAGTCATGCAGATAAAGGTCATAAATCATGACAGTTAGGTGCCTTCTCATTAAACTATTGTGACAATGCATTCAATCAAATGGCATGCCCTTCATTAATCACTCATCATGTTGGCCTACAAATCTTTTTTATTTCTCAAGTTTCCTTGTTCCAGTGCTCCATTGGCATTCTATCCTTGACGTTTCTGTGAGAAGCGTTTAACATGAACTATCAAGTCTAATAAATCAAATCAATTAGCTTGTCGTGTGTGTCTTTTTTCCATTGTTACATTTGCACGCCTTGGACTTTCCCATCAACAGCAGAATACCTGATCACCTTAATGGAATCCACAACTAGCTACCGTACCTTGCCAAACCGAACCAATGGTTTAGCTGGTAGAACTTGATTTGATCTCCTTCTGTACTCAAGTAACACTGTCCTTTGAAAAGCCAGCAATAATAGCCATATGATGTATAATACGCACCCACTCACCTTTGCATCTAAGTGGTCCTCTTGCGATGGAAGCACTGTCTGTACTGTTTTTTTTTTGGTGGTCAAGTGGCTCAGTAGTTAATGAACACATGCTATTGTTTTAAAATGTGCAGCAAATTGGAATAGACCCTATGACCCATTAGGAGTCCAGTATACATTTAGGGCTAGGCCTATGTGTTTTTGGTAAAAAAAAAAATATTTTGCATGTCCGTGGCAAAAATGAAATATTAATGAAAATGTCCATCACAAGCTGCCATGGTGATGACCCCTGCCGTGGTCAGCACTTTATATTTGAAATATGAATATGAGTGTAGATATACAGGTTGTAAATGTAGAAATTTCAAAAACGCGCCATGACGCTTGTGACAGACGAGTGTCATATGAACCATGGCTAGGGTTTGGAGCAAATAGCAATGGAAGAAACAAGCCTTTAACCTAATTAAATCTTGTGCCTTTTATGGCAGGTCTAAAAGACAAGGTTCAAACAGAATTACTGGGTAATATCCACTGTATCATTTTACCACTAGAAATACTTTTGAGGCGAGGCCCTGGATTTGGTCTACATCTGACTTACGCGGAACCTTTTGAGGTGTCTGATGAGAGCATTGCGGATAGTCTGTATCTGGGAGGAGATGACAGACAGCACAGAGGCCTCGATACGGTTGAACTCATCAAAGCAGCCCCAGGCTCCACACTGGGCAAGACCAGAGAAGATCTTCCCTACAGCCTACACACACACACACACACACACACACACACACACACACACACACACACACACACACACACACACACACACACACACACACACACACACACACACACACACACACACACACAGAAATAAGATTAAAGGCAATGAATTAAACCACAAATGATGAACAATAAACAATTAATAACAATGTTACTCAACCCAAAATGGGAAGCGACAGTATAGGGGGAGAAGAGATCACAACACTTTTTTTTTACTGACAACCAAGAACTAACAAATATCCAGTGGTGGAAGAAGTACTCACATTTTGTACTTAAGTAAAAGTATCAAATACTGCAATGTAGAAATACTCTGTTACAAGTAAAAGTCCGGAATTCAAAATTTACTTGAGTAAAAGTACAAAAGTATTGGCATCAAAATGTACTGAAAGTACCAAAAGTAGAAAGTAGGCCTACTCATTGTGCAGTTTTCAAATGTATAAAATGTATAAAAATCATTTGAAAATAGCCGATCTACAATCTCGCAATGCGTCGCTTTGCGACGCATTGTGAGGTTGTAGATCGGCTATTTTCAAATGGCCGAAATGTATATAGGGCTGAAGTGGTTCATGTATGTTTTGTAATAATAATAAAAATCTGCAAAGTAACTAGTAACTAAAGTTTTCAAATAATTGTAGTGGAGTAAAAGTACAATATTTGCCTCAGAGATGTAGTGGAGTAGAAGTAAAAGTACTGAACATTGAACTTAACTACAGTACTTGAGTAATTGTATTTAGTTACTTTACACCACTGAGGTCAGGAGGGCTCTCACCATGTAGTCCATGCCCTCTCCACAGTTGGTCACCACACAGAGGAGGCCCAAAGCCTTGGCCAGGTCTTTAGTCGATTCCGTCTTGCCTGTACCGGCCGGTCCAGCAGGCGCTCCACCCAGGTACATGGAAAGGGCCTGAGTAAATAATATGCACATGCACGCGCGGGCGCACATGCACAAACGCACACGCACACGCACACGCGCACACACACACACACACACACACACACACACACACACACACACGCACACACACACACACACACACACACACACACACACACACACACACACACACACACACACACACACACACACACACACACACACGCATACACACACTCACGCACACACACACAACTAAGTATGAAATAGGGAAAAATCGCCAACCCCCCGACCCCTAAACCTAACCTGCTGAACGTCTAATCCTATACCTAACCTCAACCTGAATCTTTTTCTAATTGTAAATGTATCTCTAAAGATTCTTAGAACCATAAAACACTTTTTTTCTTCTTGTGAGGACCAGGACAATGGTCCTCATAACATAAAGTCTATTCCTCAAATTCTACTATACTTGTGAGGACGTTTGGTCCTCACAAGTATAGTAATACACTTGTGCATGCACGCGCACACGCACGCACACGCACGCGCACGCGCACACACTAAGTAGCTGATTACATTATATCAGTCTAAGTGAGTCATTGCACCGATGAGGCCAGCAGAGCCACCCAGACAGCAGTGTTGATTTTGACAGAAGATTTTTATTTAGTTTTAGTCATAGTATTTTGAATACATTTTAGTCATATTTTAGTCATCTGAAATGTTTTACTGTTAGTCTAGTTTAAGTCGACTAAATAGCATAAGATTTTAGTCGACTAAATCTACAGTTGATTTAGTCGACTAAAATGTATCTTGGCGGTGCCTTGATGGCGTCGTAATGGCTGATTTTACACTTGGTTGCATGCTGAAAATAGCCGATGTACAAGCTCACAATGCGTCGCAGCGCAACGCATTGTGAGCTTGTACATCGGCTATTTTCAGAGCGCAGCACCCGAGCACAACCAAACATAACATGACTTGTCTTTTAGTTCTACTGGATCTCTTCTCCACTCATCCCTCACTAACATTTTAGTCTAGTTTTAATTTGTTGACGAAATTGTCAATATATTTAGTCTTAGTTTTAGTCATCATGGCTTTGTTTTTATTTTGTTTTCGTCAGTGAATAAAGGTAGTCGACGAACACTTTTCTTCATAGTTTTAGTCGACGAAATCAACACTGCCAGACAGACCTGTGTGAGGGTGAGGTAGATGCGGTCTGTCAGCGGGGTGATAACCAGACGGCCGTTCAGACCCATGTACTCGTAGCCGTAGGAGAACGCGGCGCTGCACTGACGCACAAACAGATCGTCAGGCTCCCGGTCCCAGTAGAACCTCAGCTGGCTCTGCCACTCGAACCCACGGGCGTCCATGATACTGGGGGAAAAAAGAGAGAGGCGAAAGGACCATCATTGTCTACTCTACAGCTTCATAAACGTAGTCTATTTTGCCATTAACCGCTTAACCCATTAAGACCGGGGAGTACGTACGTATTGGGGGAGTTGCGTCATGATCCAAGGACAATGGAAGTTGTAAACACCAAACAGTACAATCAGAATAAATGATTTTGATGCTCACCTGTCAAAGCTGTCCACGATGTCTCGGGCGTGCACGTCGATAATGAGGACGGTGTTGATCTTCCGCCTGTCGTTCTTCGTCATGGGCAGCACGATGCGCGTCACCAGCTCGTCGATCTGCCGGTGCATTTTGGCGGCGAAGTTCTTCAGTGCCTGCTTGTCTCCCTTCTTCAGCTTGTTGAAGACGTCCTCCACCTCCCAGGTCCACCACACCTGGCTCCCGGCCAGCACCACCATGCCCTGGTACTGCGTCATCCAGTCGACCCTGAGAGACACGCCGGAGGATTATTACAACCTTGTACGTCTACAGCTCGACGTCTACAGCTCGTACAGAACGCTGCCGCTCGCCTCCTTACTGGCAAATGGAAGCGTGATCATATCACCCCGGTCCTGGCCTCACTCCACTGGCTACCCGTCAAATTTAGAATTGATTTTAAGATTTTACTGTTTGTTTTTAAAGCCCAAATGGGCTGGCACCCCAGTATCTGTCTGATCTCATAGAGCAGGGGTTTTCAACCGGTGGTCCGCGGACCACTGGTGGTCCGTGGAGGTATTGCAGGTGGTCCCTTTTACTTTTAATAACTTACAGGAGTTCTTACTGTATGGTGTGTGTGTGTGTGTGTGTGTGTGTGTGTGTGTGTGTGTGTGTGTGTGTGTGTGTGTGTGTGTGTGTGTGTGTGTGATATGAAATGTGAGCTTACCATAATCACAGTAATCCTTAATCATATTCCATCATATTCAAACAAAATCACTGTATTTTATTAGATATTATATATTGATAATATAGCTATTTTCTCCAGCTCCCTGTGGTGCAGGAACCCCCCCACCACTATTGTGTGGGGTGGGTCTATGATGGACCCACCACACACAATAGTGGTGGTCCCCAGGTTGCTCTTAGTCAGGATGGTGGTCCCTGGGTCAAAATCAGTTGAAAACCCCTGTCATAGAGCCATACACCCCAGCCAGGGCCCTGAGGTCGGCTGACCAGCTGCTCCTGGTTGAGCCCACAGCTAACTACAGGTCCAGAGGTGACCGAGCCTTTGCTGTGGCCGGCCACAGCATTATTTTACAGCAAAGTGTAAAATAATGCTTTTTAGCTCAAATCTAAAAATGACACAGATCCAGGTCTTAATGGGTTAACTCTGTCTGATTGTATAACCCTGGCCCTTACGTTTGGCCCCACGTCTTGGCCTAATTGTGAAATGTTGTTTTTATTCTTTTTTTTTTATTTTATTTTGTTGTTGAATTGTGCATTTGTTTTCTGTTTTTCTTGTTTTTAATCTGACTTGTACAGCACTTTGGTTGACCACTGGTTATTGTAAATGTGCTTTATAAATAAAGTTTGAGTTGAGTTGAGTCAGTGTTTCCCAAACAGTGGGTCGACTCGCGAGTAAATGTCCCTTTACTTTTCATTTTCTACATTTTGTTTTTAATTATTATTATTTCAAAAGTGAAGTAGTTATGTTATTTTCCTAAATGAAATGCATAATATTCTTCTAAATAATTGCACAAATAAACTGAAACATCCATGACATTCCATAAAAATAAAAAAATAGATAGTGAAAATTGTAGGGAAAATAGCCGATCTATAAGCTCACAACAAGTCGCATCGTGAGGCGTTGTGAGCTTGTAGATTGTATATTTTCACTAATTTGAGTCCTGGGGAGACATGGGGAGACACACAGATTCCGTAAATAGACGACTCAAAAACCCGAAAAGTCGTGCATGAGCCACGAATCCCACGGTGAAATAACATGGATTGCAACCAGGAAGCAGAGCAGTCCCCACAAGATGATTTACCATTCTGTGCCTATCGGTATATACAGTAACTCAAACAGCGCTGAGTAGGCTCAAGCGAACGTCGCAACGTTCAGCATGGCAACTTGCTCGCTTTAGCTCGCTCGGTGGTGCACACACACACACACACACACAAGGGCATTAACAGAATAATCGAATATTCAAATATTCGACAATCAAACCACTATTCGACAACTGTACATCAAAGTCGATTACCGGTATTCAAAAAAAAAAACAGTTTTCAGTGGCTTTTCTACAGCAGACACGCAGCTGTGAGCTCTGGTGTTGGTAGTTTTCCTAATGCATTCATGGTTGATTGTTGTCAAATCATTTCATACTGTACTGTATGTGAAGTTGTGCCTACGGCTGTCCTCTAAGAGTTGACATGTCGGGCGAGGAGCCTGACGTCAACTCGCGAGTCGTCAATGCCATTGGCAAATTATTATTAATATCATTTTTTTATAATCAAATCG